>NC_063449.1:2419879-2726766 GCF_020379485.1 Brassica napus | reverse complement strand
TAAGTCATTAAAATGGTTTTAAAAACTTTATTATCATTTATACATTGTTTATATTTATTATAAAGTTAATAATATACATCCTAAATTAAAATAATTTTTAGTAATACTTACAACTTAATATAACTTCAAAATATTAAATTATTTGATATTTGGCAATAGTGATATAAGAAAATTGGTGTGTTTTTATATCGTCATTTTCAAATATCAAATAATTTAAAGTTTCTAATTTATATAAGTTTTAAGTAGAGTCGAGGATAATTCATCCATGAAGTCAATCTTTCTATTTAGAGTAAGACGCATTTTTTCTATTTTCATGATTTTCCTCCGTCCCCGGCTCATACTTTTCCCATATCCTCCCCCCCCCAAAAAAAAAATAACGCATGATTATTTTTATTCTCATTGATTTCTGAACAAATACATTATATTTTTTTTCTTGATCAATAAAATAATATATTTGATATATTATTCTTGATTTATTGTATTACTTTATATTTCAATAGTATCACAAAGAAGGGTAATGTTAAATTATTTTATCCTAACAAGTAGCAGAAATTGTAAAAACTTATACAATCATTGTGAAACCGTATTAATCATATGTAAAAGTATTAAAATATTTATAAAGCTTTATAAATCGGTTATAAAGTAATGTATTAAAATTTATAAATTAGTTTTAAAAGCTTATATCAATATAAAACAATGTATAAATGATAATGAAAATTTAAACCATTTAATGTTTTTAGTGATAAAATCCCTCAACTATTTTTGAATCGTAAAAAAACCCTTCAACTAAGTTTTCAACATTATAAACCCTCAACTTATAAACCGTTAACATATGTCACCCTCCATCACGGTTTTTTAGACGGAGGGTAACGTATGTTAACGGAATTAAAGTCGAGGGTTTATTTCACAAGATTTTTAGTTGAGGGGTTTTTTTACGATTCATCAGGGATTTAATTACTAAAAACCCTAAAGAAGAACTTAACTCTGTTCTCCTCTTGCGAGCTAAGAAAATACTGTAAGGAAGTGTTGACACGTGTCAGAGAAGGATGAAACTCAGCGTTTCATTTATTCAGAGGAAGTAATGGGCTCTTTAGTCGTTAAGGTGGGATGTGTCCGAACAAACATGGTGCCTGGCGTCTCTAACCCTAATTTGAATTACTCGAAGAAGCTGCTTCGTCTCTCCTCTTTGTTCTACGGCTCAAGGAGACGCCTGAGCTTTTTCTTGATCAGAGTAGACAATGATTCAAGGTTCTGATCTGATCCGATCCGTTGCAAACTAATTGCTTTCTCCAGTAAACTAATCTTATCTGTTGTCAGTTGAATCGAATCGTTTTTCTTCTCATGATTCTTATTTTTTTTTTTAATAACCTAGCAGTCGCTTCTTCTCTCCTCTTCTCATATTCGCCATGGGTAAAAAATCCGCCACCAAAGTAGGCTTCTTCTCATTCTGGGTTTTCTAATTGGCTCTTCTTCGTACTGTTTAATGAAACTCTGGTTGTGTTTCGTGTCTTCAGGTCGAAGCAGCACCTCCTGCGATCAAGGCGACCAAACCCTTGAAGAAAGGTAAGAACTTTATGTTTCTTATGTGCCAAAGTTTGTGTTTTTCTAATTGAGTCCTTATTTTGTTGGTATCTGTCGTTTTAGTTTGAATTTAACTTTTGTATTCTATTATACTTTCAGGTAAGAGAGAGGCCGAGGATGACGTGGATACTATATAAATTATATAGTATTATAAATCTTAAATTTACTTTTGGGAACGGATGAAGTATAATATATAAATTATATAGTATTATAAACATCCAAAAAATCTTAAATCTACACGTTTGGACACCACGTATAGGGGACGAGCAATTTGGGGAGTATATGAAGGAAGTGGTAAGAAAGCATGGAATTAAGTATGAGAGGTTTGTTTACAACAATGATATCGTTCCTGGAGTCCCCTTCGATGACAAGATTTTATTCTCATACAAGCATATGGATCTTGCAATTACTTCAACAGTCTCTACAAAGGAAAGGTAGAGCAGTCTTTATCCATTTTTTTTTGTTTTGTCTTGATTAATAATTTAATAAGCCCAAATAGAAAAGATACGAGGTCAATAAGAGTATAAGGTGATGTCAACTGGAGAATTTCATTGGAGTGGAAGAGTATCGGGTGGGAGAACGTGTTTTAGGCCGTGATCTTTTTCTTTATTTAATTTGGGTTGGTTGCTTGATCGATTTGTTTTAGAGAAGTGGTTGTATTCTTTCTTTCTCAGATATGTTTTTCGGAGTTAAAAAAAAGGTCTATCTATATTCTATACACACATGCATGAAACTCAAAGTAGATTTAGGACTTAAAAGTCCTGACTTTCTAAAAAAGTCAAACACGTGAATTTTGTAATACAAAACACTTCAATTTTAATATCTAATATGAAATCAGATCGTTATCAAATCCATTGAATTATTATTCAATAAATAATAACAGCTTTCAATAAGTACTAAAAGTTATCAAACAAATAATTAACAAAAAATATAATAGCTGGACTTTTGTATTTATTTTCACATACTTGTGGATTTTAAGGTAAGGGAAGATGCACCGAATGCGAACTACATCTTGTTGTGGTTAATACCGATGATTTTAACTGGTGCGTGGGAGTTTATAAGGACAACATTATCGGGCACAAAATTTGATCCTTAAGAGGAGGGGACCCACAAAAACACCAAAATCGAGGAGGAGAAGTGGTTAAATAGGAGGCGTTTTGGCTTGGTCCTTGTACTGTTCGCGGACCCCATTGACACGTGGCGGTCCGCGATTGGTTCGTTTCTAATTTTTTTTTTTAATCGGAAAAAAAAATTAAGAACTTTACCGATAATGTTGCCCCGAGGAGTTTCATAATAAAGTTCTGGAAAGGCAAAGAGTACAAAGAGAATTGGATGATGAGATCGCTTCGGAATGTGGGAATAGTACTCCCTGGTATGTCTACTCATTTCCCATTTGATTATGTCAACTCCACGCGCTTGGGAGGCTTGGCCCGACCATGTACTACTTACTCCTGAAGATAAAATTGCACTCATCGCTTAAAAAAAGAAAACAATTTATACCACACTCAATATCTAATAATCCTATCTACTATGTCTGCTCTTGTTGGACTCGACTCTCATTGTACTTCTATGTTATGTTTATGTGCGGCTTTCCATCGTTTATATGTTTGCAAGATTCTGAACTTATTAATAAGAATGGTTTTAATAAGATTTATTTGTTTGAATATATTGTATTTAATGTTGGTTAACTTAGATTTATTTTAAATCAATTTGCTATTGTATATTGTATTGAAACATTTTGAGTGATATCTAATTGGAAAATTTGCCAAAACGGAACAAAAAAATAGCATGATTGTCAATTTGATATAATAATATCCTTAAGTTGTCTATTTAGTATAATTTTTTCGTAATCCCAAAACTAACTGTTGATTAATCAAATTAAACACAATTTAAGAGCTTAACTAAATTTTAAAACGTTTAATAAAAAGGGAAAAACATTTAAAAAAAATTAAAATTTAAAGTTTAGTTTTTTTATTAAATTTTTTAATAAAACTTAAAAAATTTAAAGATTTGATAAAATAAAACTTTGTAAAACGTTTTATAAAGTTTATTTAACGTTTTTTATTATTTTTTTATAAAGTTTTATTTTTATAAAGTTGACAAAGTTTTTTTATTAAAAACGTTCTACAAAGTTTTATTTTTATTTTTTACAAATGTTTTAAAAAACGTTAAATTAAAAAAAAAATTATTAAAAAGTTTAATACAAAGGAAAAAACGTTTTAAAAAAAATTAATAAAAAGGAAAAGGGCACACATGTTTGAGGGAAATTAGAATATTACAAATATATTTTTGATATTTTTGACAAGGTAAATGGACCTATATACGTTTTAGTAACGTTAGAATATTACAAATATTTTTAGAATATTTTCTTAACTGAATATTCTATAATTTTCGCCAAAATCAGGTTTTCTTATGTGTAGAAAGCACTTTCTATACTCCGTAGAACCAAGAAAAAAATCTCATAAGCAGATTCTACCTTATGTAGCCGTTTGAATAGTGTCTACATTTCACATTCATAGAATTTTAGAATACTAATATACCATGAATTTTACCCATTTTCAGCCATGGTATATTGGTGTTTTATGAACTATCGATGTTGTTTTGGAGTCGTTTTAGCGCTTTTACAGGTTCATGGATGATTTGGAGAAAATTGATGATTTGGGTGCATTTTGGAGATAAAATGAAAGGAAACTCGAAACTGATCAACGAACAAGTTCGAGGTCGACATTCAGAGTCTACCATCGATCGATGCACACTCTGTGCTGTCGATCGACGGCGAAGCGCGCAAAGCCCAGCCGACTTAAAACCCAAGTCAAGACATAAATACAGAAATACCCCTGGCCGACTTTTAACCTAATATTTATGTGCTCCGCCATTGTTCTAGGCAACACATGCTTTCTATTCTATTCCTAGTTTCTAGTTTTACACAGAAAATGTTTTTAGTAGATTTGGAGAGAAGATCCAAGACTCCTTCAGAGATTTGTATTGGAACTCCAATATTTCTAACCTTAATCTATTTTTGCATTATTTTATATTATTTGCTATGAATTGCTTTACTATGTCTAAGTAATTCACTGCGTTAGGTTTAGGGTTCAAATAAGATTATGAAGGATTAGCTCCAAATATAGATTGTTGAGTTGTTTGTGATATCCATCAGTTGAATTGCTCTTATTACCTCTGTTCTAGAGTAGTTAACTAGAACCTTGATATTAGGATAATTAGGCGCAAGCGGAAGCATGGTCTGTTACATGAATTAATTCACATTGTGCTAGCATTGATAGGAACAAGAGACAGCCAATTTAATCAAATCTAGTGAACATAAGTCAAACCCTCTCGGTAAAGCTAGCTGGAAGGATCATCGATCGACAACCCTATAGTTGTATGGATCGATGTTCTGAAAGGTGTATCGATCAATTATCCATTGATAATATCAATCAACATTTTCTCCAGATCAACAAAAAACAGTTGAGATCTGAGATCTAGACAATAGATATTCTAAACAAACGATATTTAATAGAATATTATTTTGTTTGAGTTCTAGAATATCCAATAAACTACTTTAGCTTCTATATTATTATAATCCTGATTACCTGACTAGAAACCCTAAGTCTAACGCTTTCTCATAATTGTTTACAAAACCTCAATCCAATCAACCTAACAACTACCTTATTCACCACTGCAATTTACAATTTACTTAATTGACCTAGCTTAAATCATAAACTGTTTTAAGATCTTTTGTGTGCCCCAGCTCCTTGTGGATTCGATCCCTAAGTACTACAATTCGACCTCTTATTTGAGAGAATACAAATCAATTAGGGTAATTTGAGTAATATCATATTTGACGCCGTTGCTGGGGAGCTTTGATCGCCATTAGATCTCGTCTAAGCAGTTTTAAGTCTAGGTTTTTTCTGTTACTCAAAAAACTGATAAAAGTTTTTCTTAATTTCTTTCAGGTGCATGCCCCGTAGTACCAGAAGAAAAAAAGAAAAATCATTGCTTTTCTCAGACCCTGCACTCTTGGAACGCACGATCCACATCGATCGACAACAACACCTTTTCGTCGACCAACACTTCTCAGCAAACGTCGACTGATACTCTTCATCCGTCGACCGACAATCGTAAGCTACCGCCGATTTATATTTCAGCCCGAACATCGATCAACACCTTTCCGTAAGACATGGTTGCAACACTGATCCTAGAGAGGGGTGAGAATGGAGACCTGCATGACCAGGAGGGTCATCTGCGTAATGCAGCAGTTCAGAGGTTAGATGATCAGAGGGCTGTAATTCCTGATCAAGATGATGATATCGCTACAGCTGCTCGACCCAGAACGTTGGCTGACTACAATCTTCCAGATCAGTACTACACCAACAGATCTGCTATTAGTCCTTGTGTTATTCAGAGGACAGACTTCGAGCTGAAACTCAAGTACTTTACACTCGTGGCTCAGACACCCTACTGTGGTTTGTCACACGAGCATCCTATGAACCATCTGAAGCGGTTCGAGGATTTGGTTTCTGCCATTAAAGTTAATGGAGTCCCTGAGGACTATCTTTTCTTCAAGCTCTTCAAGTACTCACTGGCTGGAGAAGCTTCGTGTTGGCTTAAGCAGCTACCACCAGGATCTCTCACATCTTGGGCTGGCATAAAGAATGTGTTCTTACACAATTTCTTTGATGAGTCGCGAACTGAGGACTTAAAGAGCAAGATTTCTACATTCACTCAGGAGCCTACAAAGTCTTTCAGAGCTCCTGAGTCAGATTCAAGTCCTATCAGAGAGACTGTCCACACAATGGATTCAACAAAGTGCAGCTGCTCAGCACTTTCTTCAAAGGTATCGCGATGGCATATCAGATGGCTCTGGACACAGCTAGTGAAGGGAATTTCGACACTAGGAATCCGGAAGAAGCTATGGGACTAATTGAGAACTTGGCGTCTAACAATGGCACTAAGAACACTGATTTTGAGAGAAGAAAATCGGCTACCCTAGGAAAGGAGGAGTCGGACGATGTTAAGACCAAGCTGGACAGTGTTCAAAAGCTTCTCAAGAAGCAAGTTAACTTTGCAGAATATATGGAAGCTGTGGAGATCAACAATGATTGAGATCTAGAAGAAGATGTGAACTTCATCAGTGGTACAAGCTTTCAGAATCAAAGGCCTGGGAATCAAAGTGGATATAGAAACTCCTATGGGAATGGACAGAGGAGTAACTTCAACCAGAATTCACAATTCCAGAAACCATACAGCAACAACTTCAACAACAACATCAACAAAAACTATGGAAAGTCTTCCTATCAGAACGTGCCACCGCAGACTTGAGAGAGCAAGATAGAAGCAATGATTGACCAAGTTCTCGAGGGTCAGCAAAAGCTTATGGTGAATTTCAATGGGAAGATAGATACTCTCTACACTGAGCTTAATTCAAAGTTTGAGACTTGGAACACACATATGAAGAAGTTAGAGACACAAGTGGTTCAGACATGAGAAGCTGTTAAGAAACAAAAAACTTTCATCAAAGGTAATGAAGCACTGAAGTACCACGTCAATGCTATCATAGAAGATGATTTATGGCACGTGTCCAAAGAGGAGAAGCTTCAGGAGAAAGACTTTGATGTTAAAAGCTCCATGAGCTTCGGCGGTTCACAATGGTGTCGACCGACACCAAGCGATGAACATCAATCGATGGATTGGAATGAACACCGAT
The DNA here is from genome assembly GCF_020379485.1 of Brassica napus. NCBI lineage: Eukaryota > Viridiplantae > Streptophyta > Magnoliopsida > Brassicales > Brassicaceae > Brassica > Brassica napus. The sequence goes on along the minus strand of NC_063449.1, from coordinate 2,719,481 downwards.
CGACATCGGATGTTCAACATCGATCGACGGAGTCAGTTGCATTATGCGAGATGGTAAGAATCATGACCCATGACGAGTTTGCAGCTAAGCACCCTCATCCACCCAAACCATTTCATGTCAACATCAATCGAAAAAGTGAGCAAACTGCCGATCGACAGAGAGAATTAACCGCCGATCAACAGCCAACCTTAGTCCTCGATAGACGAGCACCTCTTTGCTACCTAGTGCAACTAACCAAGATAAATTTAGCACGACTATATGCACTCAGAAATCCATCTCAACCTTCAGAGACACCTACAGACAACATCAGTGAGCAATCTAAAGATGCACCAGAGCCTATGCAAGTTGATCATGCTACTGTGGGAAGAACCTTTAGGAAGAGGTTCCCAAGCCTCTGAAGAGAGGAGCTAATAATGATAAGGAGATGGAGAGTTTCAGAAAGAGGATTCTAATTCGATCTCTTTCACCACAAAAAACACAGCCTTGTGTAACTCTCCAACTTCGCATCCTTACTCTTGTTGAAAGTCTGTCCAATATTGCCAACCAAGAGATATAAGCAAATCAAGGAACTCCCTGAGGAAACCAATTGATTTTGTCCCATTCAACCTTATTTTTAGGCTTGCGAACCTGATTCCAAGTGCTTGCTGCTGAAAAACTTGATAGGGACTTATCATGTCGTGCTTCCAGAGAAAGATATCATCTCCATCTGCAAGGGTTGGAGGTTTGATAGTCATAATGCGGTCATAGAGATCACTGTGGAGGCGACGCCTACGATGACCAAATTTCCAATTACCATTGACAACTGCATCACAGACATTAGCATCCATAGACAAGCCCATGTAGTGTGTACCTTCAGTCCATATTAACTCCCTTAATTTACCCAGCCCTAACCAGTCATCGGACCAGAAAAAAACGCAGGAGCCACTTTCAATCTCCGCTCTCAAGAAGCAATAGGCTGAGGCCTCAACTTGAGAAGCTTGCGCCATATTCAAAATCCCATGTTATTTTCCTTGATCTCCCAAAAAGAACAATGGCAAAGAAGATTGCTCCGAGTCCATACTTCCCATAGAGAGCTTGGGGAAGAGAATAAACACAAGATGAGTTTGAGTGCAAAAACTGTATTGGTATCTTTGAATCTCCTGAAACCAAGTCCACCTTCAGCTTTAGGAGTGCATATATCTGCCCAAGCCACCTTCACTTTATGAATATTGTTGGGAGAGCCAGACCATAAAAATGCATTGCAAAGACACTATATTTACTCAAGACAGCCTCAAGGTAGGATGAAAGCAGAACTCTGGAAATTCACAATGCCCGAAATCACAGATTTTAATAGCTGAAACGACAAGCATAAGATAAAGCTTTATGAGTCCCTGAGAGAAGCCTCTTGCGAACCTCGTCGAGAAGAGGTTCATAGTCAAGCTTTGTAAGATCTTGAGTAGTAAGAGAAAGCCGGAGGTATCTTATAGGCAAATGTCCTACGGGTAAGCCCAACTCTGAAGTTGTATCTTGGATCGCTAGAACCCACTATCATCAGCATAGATAGAAGATTTTGCAGTGTTGATGTAGAGACCAGATATGATAGTGAACATGTCCATTACGTCCAGCACTCCCTTAAGAGAATGAGGGTGTCCATCTATAAACACAAGGATGTCGTCTGCAAAACTAAGGTGAGTGAGGTTTATAGCCTGACAAGAGGGATGATACCCAAACTCTCCAGCCGAGGCAGCAGCATTAAGCATTTTAGAGAGGAAATTTTTCAGAATAACGTAGAGATAAAGAGAGAGAGAGAGAGAACAGCTCTGGCGAATACCTCTTGCACTGGTGAAGAAACTTCCAGCTCACCATTAATTAACACTGGTAAAGATGTTGTGGAAATGCAAATTCACTACCAGTTAGACTGAGACAATGAAGGACCAATTGATAGTATCAAAATCTTTTAATATATCAAATTTTATTATGCTCCTACCAGTTAAGTCAGCTTTGTAATACCCATTAACTAGATCTGAAGCTAAAATGACATTTTCAAGAAGGAGGCGGTCCTTAATGAAGGCAGACTAGTTCATCTCTATTGCCTCTGCAGGGAGGACTGTTTTTAAGCGATGAGCTAAGACTTTGGAGATTACCTTATAGAGAAGATTGCAGCACGCAATCGGTCAGTAATCCTTCATGGTTTGTACTGTCTCATTTTTTGGTATAAGAATAGTCGATCAAATTTTATATTTTTAGACTATCTATTGCCGGATCTAGGACCACAACTGTCGCTTGTTGGTCCTGAGAAAGTGTCGATCGATTCCAACAACATGGTGTCGATCGATACACCTTTTAGCCCGTCGTTCGATACAACTAATGAGTTGCCGATCGATGAACCTTCTAGGGAGCGTTATCGCACCGGTTTGACTTGTTCACAAGGTTTAACTAAATCAGCTTCCGCTTGTTTCTAGAAATCCTAGCATAATCTAAACTAATTCAGACAAAGAACCGAGCTTCCGCTTGCGCCCTAATATATATAGGCAAGGTCCTATTTAGCTACTTTAGAACGCAGACATTAAGAACAGTTTAGTTGATTCATATCCTAACACTTAGCAATTCTATATTTTTGGCTAAACCCTCATGAATATCTGAACCTTAAATGTAACAAAGAGAACTATTCAGACATGACTAAGAAATTAATAACAACAAGATATAAAAACTGCATAAATAGAATAGAGTAGAAAACTGGAGTTCCAATCACAAATCTCTGAAGGAGTTCGTGGATCTTCTCTCCAAACCTAAGACTCTAAGTGTTTTGCTGTATGAAAGTACGAAAGTAGAAAAGTGTGTGTTGCCTAGAATAATGGCAGAGCACATAAATATTAGGTTAAAACTCGTCAGGGGTAATATGGTATTTCTTGTGGGACTTGGGCTTAAAGTCTGCTGGAACCATTATGGCCTCTGCGCGCTTCGCTGTCGATCGAACACACAGAGTGTGTGTCGATCGATTATCATCCTTGCTCATCGATCGCTAGGCTGCTCGATGGTCAGCTACGGGTCTTTATCATTTTATCTCTAAAATGCACCGAAATCACCACTTTCCTCTAAATCACTCCAAAACCTGAAAATATACTAAAAGGACTCCAAAACAACTAATATGTATTTACCATGGCTAAAATGAGTAAAATCCATGGTATATCAATTTTACCCATTTTCAGCCATGGTATATCGGTGTTTTAGGAACTATCTATCTTGTTTTAGAATCTTTTTAGCACTTTTCTAGGTTCATAGATGATTTGAGTGCATTTTGGAGATAAAATGAGAGGAAGCTCGAAGCTGGCCATCGAACAAGTTCAAGGTTGACATTCAGAGTCTACCATCGATCGATGCACAATCTGTGCTGTCGATTGTCGGTGAAGCGCGCAAAGCCCAGTCGAATAACTACCTTGTTCACCACTGCAATTTACAATTTACTTAATTAACCTGGCTTAAATCATAAATTGTTTTAAGAACTTTTGTGCGCCCCAGCTCCTTGTGGATTCGATCCCTAAGTACTACAACTCGACCTCTTATTTGAGAGAGTATAAATCATTTAGGGTAATTTGAGTGATATCAAATACCTTATAAAAGTAGAAACTGCATTTGGAGAAAAATTAGCTAACTTTACAAGAATTTGCATTCCCTATATTCAGAAGTTTAATTAAAAGTAGATTGCTCGTTTAAAAAAAGTAGATGAACTTGTTTAATCTGCAATTTAATTTCTACTAACTCATTTTCCGTAGAAGACAAAATCTACTTTAGTAGAACGGAATTTAAAATTTTAGTTTATGAAGTTTTTCTACCAGAAAATACCAGTTTGTGTATATGAGTGATTTATCAATTGTTTCTATTTTTTATAATTTTTTGATTCATAAGACTAATTATTTCATTAAGTTTTAGAAATATAAAGGATTAAAGAGACAAAAATGGATAAAACAATTTATACCAAAAGGACAACCATGCTGTTTTTTGTTCAGTTTTGACCAATTTTCCTAACTAATTTCACTTGTTTAGCTTTTAGTTTATTGTAACTTTCAACTTATAATCCATGATTGTTAATTTATAATTGATCAACTTATATTTGTTGGGTTATAACTTAGTTTGGACAATCAGCAATGGGTTGTTGAATAAATTATTCAATAGCTTAAACCAACGTAAGGTAGATGTTGAATTAAAAAAAATCATATGTGAATTTACAAGTGTTAAAAATTTTCAACTAGTTATCTAGTTTTTCTTTTTTTTTAGTTTTCACTCAATAATTTAAACTTAATTAATTCATAGTAAAACACTTTCTTTAAAAATAAAAATTATACCAAAAATTAACATTTTTAATGATCTATAAATAAAGACTAGTTTCATTTCAATTGGATATAGAATAAAAATGTCAATTTTTCTTATAATTTCTATTTTTTACTAATATTAATTTTCTGAATTCTATTATGTCATTGTATATTTTTTTGAAAAATATTATTTTAATACTATTTTCTGAAAATAGTAAAGAATATAAATAAAAATAAAATATATTTAAACTATATCATTTTTAATTATTTACTTTAGTTACAATCAATTTTTAATTAATATGTGGCTATTAAGTTATATAAATTAGAACATAATTAGGGTGTTGAATGTTTTACACAAAACCATTGAAGAGATAAAATTTGTATATGCGTTGAATTAATAAGTCGAAGAAGAAAAAGACGATGTGGATTGTGAAAAGATGTAAATTAAAGTGTTAGAATTCATGTACATGGTCTTACCGAGTAAACTCCGTAGAACACTAAAACACATAATAGACTCCCTAGACTGTTAAATTATTAATTATTATATAATATATATACATATATTTGAATAATCCATCTTCCGAGGAAGTTAATTAAGTAATGCACTAAACAAATTGACGTAGCATTACAATCTTTAATATTTTAAAACTTCTTCCACATTTTCTAATATTTTATTATTTAGATCAAATATATTAAAACAATATCTAATAATCTACATATTTAAAATAAAAGATGCATTTTGAACCCAACTTAATTTTAGATATCAACTTTCCCACAAAAACTTATAGTATAACTCACAAAATACATTAAATTGAAGAATAAATAGAGAAAATTCATACAATAAGTATGAGAATCCATTTGAAATTTTGCGTCTTTCTCACTTCTCATCAGAAAGATGTCAAAAAGCAGTTTGAGAAAAATTTCCATTTTTGAAACATCAAACTCAAAAATTGACATAAAATGATGGACACTCACAACTCCTATGTATTAATAGAGAATCATTTAAAAAGTTGTAATCTTAAATTTGTATTAATTAAAAAAATTTTTTGCTTAGGTGTCATTTAATTAAGATGTCAATTTGACTTATGTGGCAATCTAAAAATCTATTGAAAAAATAGCAATCTTCACTTTACTCGAAAGCCCATTTCGCTCAGACTTGGGCCAGGTTTCTAGGGCGAACTAACTTTAGGGCGGATGAAAGGAAGTCCAACGAGTCTATAAAAGGACAACATAGAGAATAGAGAAGGGGATCCGCAAACAGAGACTAAGACACTGACGACAAGATCTAGGGTTTACGACTGATCGCTCTCCTTAGTGTTTCCATCGGAGTCTTTCAACAAAGCTCCGACATTTTCCTTCTTTCCTTAATCTCTTTGTAACCTCGTTCGTTTATCTCATATTGTGAATAAAACGTCTTTGTAAGACCCACAAAACCGAGTTCATTTCATTATCATTCGATCTACCAAACTCGTATTCACGGCCTTCCCTACGAGATCGTCACTGACGATGGGGGATTCGCTTGAACACAGCGACGCCTCGCTGTCCGCAGTGCAACGGACAAGCCAAAGCCACTAACAAGACGATCCTCGACGGCATCAAGAAGCGCTTGGACCTCAAGAAGGGTCATTGGGCCGATGAGTTGGACGGAGTACTTTGGTCACACCGAACGACTCTGCGAAGCGCGACCGGTCAGACGCCATTCTCTCTGGCATACGGGGTCGAGGCTATGGCTCCGGCAGAAGTTAACGTCACGAGCCTTCGCCGAGCAAAAATGCCACGAAATGAGGAACTGAACAGAGAGATGCTGTTTGATGCCTTGGACTCGATCGAAGAGCGAAGAGACCAAGCGTTGCTCTGAATCCAGAACTACCAACACCTTGCCGAATCCTATTACAACAAAAAAGTCTGTGCCCGACCGTTGGAACTCAACGATCAGGTCCTTCGCAAAGTTTTCGAAAACACAAAGGAATGGAAGGCCGGCAAGTTGGGAACAAATTGGGAAGGGCCATATAAGATAGTCGAGGTCGTTAAGCCTGGTGTTTACCGATTAGAAACCTCTACTGGCGAACCACTACCCAGGGCGTGGAACGCTGCCAACCTCCGGAAATACTTTACTTAACCGTCGCCATCGAGCGATACACAAAAAAAAAAAAAAAAAAACCGAGCGAATGACCTCACCGTCAATTTCGCTCAAAGCTAAACGAATGACAACACGTCACCTTCGCCCAGCTTCAGGCGGATGACGCCATGTCACTTCTGCCCAAACGCCGAATGAGCACGTTCCTGTCACTTTTGCTTTAATAACGGCAAATGACCGAAACCGCTGTTCGGTCAAACCAAACTACGATTGGCTTGATCCCCTTAACGGGGCACGTAGGCAGCCTACCACTAGGTTCAGTCATACTCCAAAAAATATATATATATATATAGATATCGACATATTTTTTTTACGAAATGAGATATCCGCAAAGGCATCACGCGAATGCACGTATGCCACTTTCGCCCAACAGAATGGCTACGCATCACATGATCCAAGTGCGAACGAGTATTTCGTTCGTCTTCCAAGACCGACCTTCGGAACAGACGACCGATCGGCGGAGACTCACTATCAAACGAGCAAGCATTGATCGATCGATCGACTGCGAGATCCCCGCCTTTCATTCGGTCACCAAGAAGGTTCACAGCTCAGTTGCAAGCTAGCGAAACACGCCCCCTTGCTCCGCTTGAACTTCAACAAAAAGGCATCACACGAACGCACGTATGCCACTTTCACCCAACAGAATGGCTACGCATTGCATGATCTAAGTGTGAACGAGTATTACGTTCGTCGTCCAAGACCGATCTTCGGAAAAGATGACCGATCGACGGAGACTCGATATCAAACGAGCAAGCGTTATACGATCGATCGATCGACCGACTGCGAGACCACCGCCTTTCATTTGGTCACCGAGAGGGTTCACAGCTCAATCGCAAGCTAGCGAAGCACGCCTCCCTTGCTCTGTTTGAACTTCAACAAAAACATGCGACACCCTGCTAAGGAAACATAATATCGACCAATCGAGCGATAGGATTACTTACGCGCATTTCGGTCGATCACACGATCACCCGCCGAAAATGAGAAAGGAACTGGGAACACGCAATTCATGTATATCGACCAAGCAACCACAAATGCTTTGAGACAATGACGAAGCCTATCTCAAGTTTGCAAGTTCAAAAAAAAAAAACAAAAAAAAAAATGACACAGCTTGCAAGAAACATCCAAAAAGCAAAGAGCTAAGAGTACAACAACAGTTCGAAAGAAAAGTATCAAGGCAATCGAAAGACACAGCTTGGAAGCTGCGACAAAAGGATAGAAGATAGATAATGAAACAACAACAAGCGGCTCAGTCGGCTCAGGAGATCAATCTTCGGCGATTGAACCTGGAACGGCAGCACCGATCGTCCCCGCGGTCTGAATCTCCTGAATCGAAGCTTCGCAAGCAGCAGCCGGATCAGCAACCTCTACGTTCGAGCCGACGTTCGAGCCGAACTGGTTCGAACCCTGAAGTCGCTCGAGACGAGGAAGAGAGGAGACAGTGAGATTGTGGTCCGTGATACCTTCAACGACAACTCCCTCCAGCTCTTCCTTGAACTTTGCCTCGTTGGCAGACAAGATATCCTTCCAGCATCCCCCACTCTTCCAGCATGCCCAGCCCATCCAAAGTTCCGAAAGCCTGACTGTGGAGAACGAGCTTCTCCTCGCGCTTATCTCGATCGACCATGTATCTCCTAAACTTGTCGAAACGATCCGCCGCCGCCACTCCGATACAACACATCTCGGACGTAAGCTCGCGGCGGTGCACTTGTCTCAAATGATCCATCGTCCTCTTCGTCTTCTCGGCCTCCTCGGTCTTCTCTGCCTCCAATCGATCGATCTTACTTCGAGCAGCCTCTAATTCGCCTTCAAGACCTTTAATTATCTCAGCATCCTGCTTATGCTCACGATGATAACGGCTTCGCTCGGCGATCATCTCTTTGGCTTTGTCCAGAGTAACCCTTTTAGATTTCTCGATTTCAGCATCCTTGCTCTCGATTGCCGCTTCGGCCTTAGCGAAATTTGAAGCCATCCTACACAGTGACAGCTCGTAATCCAAAATGAGTTGGTTTTTACGGACAACAGACTATAAAAGTAAACACAAAAGGAGAAAGGAAAAGGCAACGATTAGTCGAGCAAACAACAGCTAACTCACGATATATGTCGGTTAGTTAGGAACTTACTTCCACGTCGGCCTGAGCAGATGCGATAAACCCATCTGGAAACGCGAGCTCGGAAGTCTCCGGCATCAAATGTGCGCCACCACGGATCCGACGAACAAACTCAGCACACGCATCAGGGTCACTGGCGAACGGCGAGTCCTTGTCATGACAAAAGGTCCAACGCTCAGATGAGGCTAGTGGAAACCTATCAGACGGAGGACTCAACCCTCCCCAAGGCAGCAAGCGAGAGGCCGGTAAAGCTATCTCCTTAGGAGAAAGAGGAGAAGGACCTCGCGACCTCTTCTGAATCTTTCCGCCAGGTCGAAGAAAATTCCCGTCGGTCGGCTCTTTCCTCTTCGCACCAATCGACCCAACAAGGCCCACCTCGGTTGGATCGTTAGCACCATCTGCCTCGCTAGTCGAATGATCGCCTTCCACCTGATTTTCTCCCCTAAGTCTTTCCCATCCCCGGAGCAGACCGCTACCTTTTTAGAAGACTTGTTTTTCTTTTTTTTTTTCTTCTTCTTCTTCTTCAACAAACTAACATTGGGGGCATCGGCCGTTGAAACGTATTTCCCTTCGACCACCGAGTCCGAAGCCGCGACGTCTCCCCCTCCGATCACTGCCTCCTTGGTCGGAGATCTTTGAGGCTCGGCATCTTCGCCCTCAAGAGCTGAAGCTCTCACCTCTTAGCTGAGTGCGTAGGAGCTCGCTGTAGCTCGGATATGCTTTCGGAATGTGCCCCATGAGTGGAAGTTTCATTCTTTTCCCGGTTGTCGTCACGCACGGAACGTCTGGCGACCAATCGACTAGAACCAAAAAAAAAAAAAAAAAAAAGAGAAACGATCAGCGTGAGGGAAGAAATGATGATTATCTAGTCAGTTGAGCAAAGCAACAAGAAAGAACCTTTCGCGATGCGCTTCTGTTGGCGACTGATCCTCTGACGATCGAAGCTCGCCCACGTCTGCTGATTAAGCACCACCACCTTCGGAACGTCCTTCTAGAAGGTGTCGTGAGGGCCGATGGTGTTCGGATGAGCAACTGCAAAACAAAAAAAAACGACACGAGGTTAAAACTAGATTTGGTACGTCGATCGCTCGGCATAAGCTAACTACCGATATCAGAACTCCATAGAACTCGGAAGCTTTCGTCTGGTGGATCTTCGAAGGCAGCATTATTAGCCTTAACGAAAAAGTATGAGCGCTGCCACAGCTTCGTCCCCGAGGGATGACCAGTCAAGATATGAAGCCCCGAACGCATTTGTACCGCAAACAAACCATTCGGTTTTGGCTGGGTCTGCGTCAACTCCTCGAAAATCCGAACAGACATTGACACATCAATCTCTGCTGCCATCACCATCAACGCAACGGCGATCCTCACGGCCCCGATCATCAACTGAGTCATAGCTATGTCTCGGCGCACGCAATAAGAAGTAACCAGACGAGGGATCGGGAACCACAACCTGGAATTTTTCTGAAAGAATGATTCATAGACGCACTGAAAGCCGATCGGTGGAGTCCAAGGCCGCTGATCGGGCCGCAGAATAATGAACTTGACGCCATACGCTCCGCACTCCTTCAACAGCGAAGACACACTTCGGAAAGTTGATTCAGTCGGCAGAACATCGCCCCAACTCTGTCCCTGCACTATGGACGGCCGAGCAAGCTCCGACGGGAGATCCAAGAGTTACCCAATTGCCCCATCATGACGGTAGCAGAAGGGAGTCAGTCGGCAAATTTTCCCCATCGGGCCGATCGAACGATCGTTGACGCCTCCGTCGGGGATCCCGTCAACCGCGGTGGCTCGATCCCGCCTAATCTCCTTCGCAGCACGATGCCCTCGCTTCTTCTCTCTATCGCGAGATCGTCGTTTGCCCTGGCCGTCAGTCGGCGAATTTTTCCCACCAGGCCGATCGAACGATCGTCGACGCCTCCGTCGGGATCCCGTCAACCGCGGTGGCTCGATCCCGCCTAATTTCCTACGCCCCACAGTCGCCCTCGCTTCTTCTCTCTACCGCGAGATCGTCGTTTGCCCTGGCCGGAACGATTTCTCCAGCGCCCTCAACAACGCAATCACCACCTACATCTTCCTGAGGTAGCTCCCTAGGATCTGAATCACGCAGAAGGCCCTGGCGAGACACAGTCACCGACGCTACCAGTCGGGTACCGACTGATCGATCTATTAAAAGATTCGAACTGCTCACCGCTCCTTTCCCTTTCCCGAACTTCGAATCCGATCTCAAAGGCGGGGGAGCGACCCGATCAATCGATTGATCAGGCGATGGCGAAAGCTCCTCTCGCGCGACCATCGGAACAGTGAAGAATCACAGCAGCAAACCGGAAAACGGAGAGTTCCGGCGAGGAACAAAGGAAAAGGAAGAGAGAATGAAAGTACCTTATAGATCTGAGAAGAAGTGAAGAAATGAAGGATGAAGCACCTATTTATAGCAAAGAAAAATAATGTATTTATTGGGCCTATTAAACCTATGTCGGAGCTTCGTTCTCCGCGCCACTAGGGTCGTCACCTCCGAGTCAAATCAAACTATTCGAGTGACGAAAGCCAACATTCACGGTCTCGCGCCGAACACCCAGACAAACGGCAACCCCGGAATCACATAAAGTCGATCGACGATGGGTATTTCTCGAGAAGTCAAGTACATTCGAGAATCAATGTTGCTTCGGTCGATCGGGCGACACAAAATGTACAAGGAAGAACAAGGTGATCGATCGACCAATCATCGGACAAGATCGAAAATCTTTCTACAATGAATTTACACTAGCCCAACGATACTGCTCCAAGTTTAGTGTTGCAGTGAACTGGAGACCTTTTGCATGAAGGCAAAAGGAACACAACGTCACGACTGATCGATCGATTTCGTAACAAGTCGCAGACCGACCGACCGATTGACCGCGAACGGCCAGTCGAAGCAAGCCCAATCCCATTGTTCTCAAAACCAATTCCTGCAATCCTAATACGAAGAAATGTGATCCTTCGTAAGAGGACTGGGGGGGGGGGGCTTACTGTTGGAGAGGAATTTAACATTCCCCGCAAGGCCCATCAAACAATGGTATTTGGCCTGTTTACAGCGACAATCCGGTCAAGACCGAATTGGTTGACGGATCGATCGGACAGAACATTCGATCGATCGGTTCGACCTGTTAACCGATTGAGTCGTTTAATCGACGTCAGCCCGACAAGCCTTCACTTTACTCGAAAGCCCATTTCGCTCAGGCTTGGGCCAGGTTTCTAGGGCGAACTAACTTTAGGGCGAATGAAGGGAAGACCAACCGAGTCTATAAAAGGACAACATAGAGAATAGAGAAGGGGATCCGCAAACAGAGACTAAGACACTGACGGCAAGATCTAGGGTTTACGAGATCGCTCTCCTTAGTGTTTCCATCGGAGTCTTTCAACAAAGCTTCGACCTTTTCCTTCTTTCCTTAATCTCTTTGTAACCTCGTTCGCTTATCTCATATTGTGAATAAAACGTCTTTTGTAAGACCCACAAAACCGAGTTCATTTCATTATCATTCGATCTACCAAACTCGTATTCAGCATGTATAAAGTTAAACTGATTATTTTCATCTCATTGTACAAAAATTATAGATGCTACATCATATATATGTGATCAAAATTCCCGATAGTTTACAAGATCTGAATATCAGTTGCAACTATAAAAAATATCCTACTCGACACTCTCGAAGTACTTCAACAACTATGATCAAATTATTAAAACAGAAAAATTACATTAGACCTAACTGTTGTTTTGTAAGTTCTTAAATTTAATACACCCTTGACGTGGGCTTGCGTGTAGTAAAAACACAAAATAATAAAATGTAGGTATTAGAAATGGCCCAACTTTCATATTGAAATAATTTTAATATAGCCTACTAAATAGACCAAAACTTAGGTTCACTCCTAAGGTGAACCTTTAAATTCACCTCTAATCTTATTACCAATCAAAATGCCTTATAGAGTAATAATAAAATACATTATTTTTTTAAAAAAAAATCAAAAATAATTGAAAAAAAATAATAAAGCTCATTTTAATGACGTTAACGCCACTAACAAAACCCTAAATCTTAAATTCTAAACCCTAAACCTTAAATCTAATCCTAAACCCTAAATTCTAAACCCAAACTCTAAACCCTAAACCCTAAACCCAAACCCTATATATTAAATCCAAATCCTAAACCATAAACCCAAACCGTACACTGTAAACCCAAACCCTAGATCTTAAACTCAAACCCTAGATCCTAAACCCAAACCTAGACTCTAAACCCAAATCTTAAACCCTAAACAAACAACATCAACATTAACCCAAACCTTTATGATAAGGATTTGGGTTCAGGGTTTACGATTTGAGTTTAGGGTGTAGGGATTAGGTTTGGATATATGGTTTGAGTTTAGAGTCTATGAATTCAGTTTAGGATAAGGGTTTGGGTTTAGGGTTTACGGTTTGGGTTTAGGGTTTAGGGTTTAGGATTTGGGTTTAGGATATAGAGTTTGAGTTTAGGGTTTACGGTTTGGGTTTAGGATTTGGATTTAGGGTTTAGGGTATAGATTTAAAGTTTAGGGTTTAGTTAGTGGCGTTAGCATCATTAAAATTGGCGTTATTATTTTTTTCAATTATTTCAGATTATTTAAATAAAATTAATCTATTTAATTATTAATCTAATTGGTATTTTGATTGGTAATAAGATGAGAGGTGAATTTGACCTAAGTCTTGTTCTACTAAATACAATACACTGCCATTTTACTAAAATAATTGGCCTAAACAGATCAATGCTATTAACAATATTAATTAATACCAAACATCTTTAAAATAGGTAAGAAAGATAGATTATATAAATAAATCACAATGCACATAAATATATAAAAATTAAAAATACCATAATATAATGTTATTATATATGTTAGCCAGAAATAAAATATTAGTTAAATTATTAATAGCAGAATTATTTATTTAAATGTTAAAATTATTAATAACTTGATACATAATCCCGCATGATCGTGCGGGTCAAGATCTAGTAACTGTTTATAATTAAGGACTAAATACAAACAAGAAATTATTCTAATAATAAACCTATAGTAGAAAAGAAAAGAGAAACTAAAGACACAAAATACGTTTTTACGAGATTGCTATTACAAAATAAATGATATATAAACATTAAAAACAATATTAACTAAAAGCATATCAAACAAGTAATAAAAGGGGAATATGAACCTCAGTTAGGCCATCCACGTCAGCTAGGAAAATCGTCCAATAAGAAGTTTGCTTTTTGCCACGTCAGCATATGAAGGTATATATAGATAAATTACAATAGATGCATATATGAAAGAAAGAATTCCATTTAAAAATATTATATATATATATATATATTAAAAATATTATATATATATATATAAGTTAAGAGAAAATGTATAAACGGAAAATGGAGGAGAATGAGCAGCGGAATCGACGGAGAGAGATGCTGGATCTACATGGCAGGCTGAGGAGCGCATGAGATCCGCGGAACCGGAGAGACGCTAGAAGGACGTCGTTCAGATTCGCAGATTTAATCGTAGACCTAATCGCACCTTCTATACTTTCTTTGCGGCTCTTAATGTATAAATTTTATTAAAAATCAATTTTAGATATCAGATAATTTTTTATATCACTTATGGAAAATTTCTGCCATCATTTCTTAAATTTGTTTTCAAAAAATGAACAAGTAATATTCAAAGCATGATCACTATCTTGAGGATTTTAGTTGAAATTTATGTAATACACAAAAAAAAAAAAAAGAAGATCAAAGTCTGTTGACCGAATGATTGGTTAAACATTAATATCAAAATGATCAATGATCATGGGGGGTCGTTCGCAATGCATGGGCCGCACTACCTTCCACTTGTAGTTTGAATAAATCCATAACGTTTAGTAAAAAAAATGTTTCTCAAAAAGAAACGTTTAGTAAAAATCATGCACATATACATATACACTTAGGACATCATTAACCCACAAACCCATTTGAGTCTCTTAATAAATATTTTAGTAATTAAATGTAATTAAAAACTCTAGTTAAGAGACACATTAATTTTTCACTCCAATGTTAGTTTTTTATTTAAGGGTTCTTAAAAACAAAAATTTTAACATTGAATCAAATCAGTATACAAACTCTTTACATTGCAAATCTAACATTACATCAACCTTACAAGAGTTTAGTTGAGTATATAAGAATCAGGGAGGAGCATGATTTCTCGTTTTATAGGTAAGAACATCTATCACCTATTCTCAAATTCTAACAAGTGTATATTCTGATCAGACCAATGGATACTATTAAACTCAGAAAAAAAAGAGACAAAGTGAAGAGAGAACTAGTGTACTTGAGCGAGTTGGGAATGGGTGAGATTCTTCACCCCTCGGGCTTGCATGATTGCTTTCTTCAACTCAGTAGGCACACGTTCATCTGATTTAAAATAAAGCTGAGCGATTTCCAACCATCCCTTGCTAGCAGCATAATGAAGAGCAGTGCGACCACCATTGTTTTTGACATTCACATCAGCACCTGAACAAACACAAAAAAAAAACATATCCATCATCAAACGTTAATGAGTAGAAGAACAACAAACTTGTACATAGAACTTATATGCAACAAATCTATATAACTACAGTGGGTGAGACAAGATCACAAAACTTATTTAAAGGAAGCTAACAAGATTGCAACACAAACCTCTAGTCAATAAGATTTCAACGAGCTCCGCCTTGCCGATGCTAGCAGTAGAATGTAGGGGAGCCTATCCTTCATCATCCTTACTATTGATTACAGTCTTTGATTCATCTACACTTGATAGCAACTTCACTATCTGCAAATCCCACAACCATACGCTTTTAATATCTGACTTTTTCTCCTTTGTAAAACCCAAATCGCTAAAAAACTTGGAACAACACAATCCATAATGCTTTTGTCTAACTATAGATTCTAGTACTTGGGGTAAAGGAAGCAAACCTGAGAATGACCGAACGAAGCTGAGACATGGAGGAGAGAGCGACCGTCTTTGTTTCGGAAACTGATAGATTTCGCGAGCTGTTGAAGAGATAAAGACATGAACACCAAAAAATTACCGGATTCTGCCGCTTTGAATAGTTCTTCGTCTCTGATCTGTTGCTTCGACTCTTGTCCCTTCGTCGCATCGGTTTCAGCTTCCATGGCTTCTTGTCTAAGATTTGATTATAGCTTTGGGGGTTTTCTTACGGATCACCTCTCGTTGCGATTAAGGCTTCCATGACTTACCGGATCGCATTGAGAGTAGAAATCATCAACATCTGGCAAAAAAAAATTGAATTAAGTTAGGTATTATTACGAAGAAAGATTGGCATCAACATCCCCAAATCCTTCGGCTGCAAATTCAAAAAGAAGCTCTAAGGAATTCGGAAAATTGGAGAGAAATCAATTAAACCATAAAAGATGAGAAAATGATAACCTGGGAGGATTTACAGAGGAAAGGAGATGAAGAGATAGAGGAAAGGAGATGAAGAGATTACACCAGAAAAATCCTACTCCTGCCATGGCTTCTTCTTCTTTCTTCCTTCTTCACGATAGACAGAGCGAGAAGAGACATCTCTTCTTTTGCTTGATTAAGAGACATAGTTTCAGGTAATTGCTATTTTTCTCTTTTTTTTTAATTCTGAAAACACTAAGAGACGGGACCTAGAAATCCCGTTAATGATGCTCTTACTGCAAGATATGCTGAATGCAAATCCATTGGAATTAATATACTAAATTTGGAGAAATAATGGTTGAAAATGAAGTTCAATAATTGTGTTTTCCTCTTCCAATTAAGTTCAGTGATTTTTTTTTCCCGTGAGTCCGGTGACTAACTAGAATATAGGTAGCATGTCTATGTGTATATTATAGATACACATACAACGTTTTATTTTTCCAAGTAAATCAGAGAAACCCATAAGAATTCAAAAGGTAGGAACACTTAAAGGCTATTTCGTCGGTTAATACGTAAATAAAGTTTGAGAAATTGATTTTAATACCATAAATTTGACTATAAATTTTTAAAAATAACTCCAGTTAAAAGTATTTTAACATTAGGATTAGATTACTATTAGGGTTTAGTATTTACTGTATATATAAGTCTCATACACCAATATGCTTACTACACAATTAGACAGAAGCTTAGGGACATGCTTGCCAGAGACAAGCTTAGGGACATGCTTGCCAGAGACAAGAACCTTAAGTTTATTCTAACGGGTCAATAGCTGCTCTGTTTCCTTCGATTCTTGCAATTCACGGTGAGGATGAGCTACTTGATAAGCTAGAAGGAGTCTATACATTTGGACAGCCACGTGTAGGGGACGAGGAGTTTGGGGAGTATATGAAAGAAGTAATGAAAAAGCATGGGATAGAGTATGAAAGGTTTGTTTATAACAATGACATGGTGACTAGAGTCCCCTTTGATGACAAGATTCTGTTCGGATACAAGCACTATGGATCTTGCAATTACTTCAACAGTCTCTACAAAGGAAAGGTAAACTAAAGTATCCTCTATCCAAAGTATTTAAAATGGCACAAAATAGGAGATTTGAGGTAGTCAAGGAGAAAACTCAACTTGGCTTTTAGGAGATTTGTCATTTACATGAAATTAACGTGAGATATAATAAGCTATCATATTTGGAATTTTTTTTTGTCCTTTTCAAAATAGTACTAGCACTAGCTTTTGTCTGCGAAACCAGTGAATGATATCGAAAAAGCCATGTTTGTATATGTATTCTTACAATTATTGTAAATCTGAAGGTAAGAGAAGATGCTCCTAATGCCAACTACATAAGCATGTTGTGGCTAATACCAAAGCTGTTTGAGTGGTGTCTGGGAGTTTATAAGGAGTTTCATAATAAGGTTTTGGAAAGGCAACGAGTACAAAGAGAATTGGACGATGAGAACTGTTAGAATTGTTGGGATAATAATCCCTGGTGTATCTGATCATTTCCCACTTGATTATGTCAATTCCACGCGCTTGGGAGGCTTGGCTCGACCTGTTGCTACTACTACCCCCCAGGATAAACTTTATCTCATTGCTTGAAATAACATGATGACTCGTCCCACTCAAGTCAAGCAGAATAAAGTCCAAGGTGTGTTGAAGAAACCCAATTTCAGATGTATCGAATAAGTTTTCAAACTAAATAAAGGATGATTTCATTTACTTGTTTTTATTTTCCCTTACTTCCTTAATTAGAGAAGGAATACTCTTGAGTTGTTACTTAAGGTGTTGTTTTCCCTGTAAGAATCGAATGGTTCTAATTTCTTTTCATAGAAACAAAAACAAAGCAAACAAACTCTTACCATTTATTTTCGTTGGGCCTCTCTTGGTTCCCTATCATTTGACTTCCGAAAAAGGAGACGTATTGATTATGTCTACTTTTGTAAGCTTATGCGTAGATGCTCACACCAAACACATGTATAGAGATTTAATAGCTTTGCTAATTATTGACTCGCCTCTCATTATTTAAGCTCAGACAAGTCACATTTTTTGTGTTCATAATATAGAGAAACCTATTTTGGTCACAAAAAAAATATTTTTGCCACGATTTGATAAAGAGATATTTCAAAGTTAATCCACGAAAATATTTATTTTCCATGATTTAGTCACAATATTTTTTGTGACTATATAAAATAGCCATTTGTGGCTATATAAAGTAGTCACGATTTTGTAACAAAATATCCTTAAACCCTAAACACACTTTGAGCTCTAAATTCAAAATACAAACCATATAATTCTGGTATCTTCATTTTATTAACCTAAAATCTTAAACTTCAATTCAAAATTTGATATTTTTAAAATTTTAATCTCAAATTTTAAACTAAATTCAAACATTATACTTCAAACACTCAACTCTAAACCTAAACTATATACCCGAAATCATAAACACTTAAATTTTGTATCTTCCACTTAAAACTTCTTTAATTTTATAACTGTAACTAATAACAAAATACCTACACCCTAAACATAACTTTAAAATTCTAAATTCTAAACACAAAATTTCACATTCTAATGATAAACCATTAAACCATACATGTACGTATACTTTAAATTATTTAATCTTAATATGTATATTTAATAATCTAAAATTTATAAACCCAAAATTTAAAATTCAAATTCCATACCCTATATCTTGCCTCAAAATCCTATATTCCCCAAAATTCAAACCCTAAATAAAAAATAATCAAAATCAAAATCATAAACATAACTCTTTAACTTTATATTTTATAATTTTTAAACTAAATCACCATACTTTTGTGAGGGTTTTGTTCCAAGCCCCCTAGTGTCTGAGGCCCCGTGCTCTTCATGTATTTGAGCCGAAGACTACTCCAACCCCACTCCAGCTTAACGTCATCACACATGCTTATGTATGTGTGTAATTAATGTGTTGACTAGGTTAAGGTAAGTATAAGAAAATAATATACAGACATCAGAACACGTTGGAGAATAAGAGAAAGGAGACATCAACATAAGATAAATAGCTTAGGGCAAAGTCTATTTGATCTTTACAAGGTTGGTGTATTTTCTTGTTACTTCTTGAGTTTCCTTGTGTAACAAACTATTCGACATGACTTATCAAGAGAACTTTCTCTCTCGCGACTCAAAACTAAAATACATATAGCTCCGGCGTCCGGCCGTGCGTGCGAGCGCGTACCGGCGCCGGAGGCGTCATCGTCGGCTTACACTACAAAAAAAAGGATATATTGTGACTACATCTTGAGACGAACTGTCTCGGTCACAATTTAGTGACGTTTTTAATACGTAGTTGTGACTGTTTTTTCGTCTTAATTCTGTAGTTATTTTGTCACTATATTATGACGAAGTAAGTCGTTGCTATATTTAGTCACAACTACAGACGTAATTGTTACTATAGTAATAAACGTAACTGTTGTGACGGTATTGTGACTATACGTATCATCACAAATTGGATACGAAACGGTTACGGAAAGATACGTCTCTATTTGGTACGTAAGTGTGACTCACCTTTAGTCACCGACGAAAGATATATCTATTGTTGCAAACTTTTACATAAATGATGTAATAATTTTGTAGTTAATTAAAACCAAATATCTCATGTTTACTTTTTCACGATTTGTGACAAACCTTTGAGTCTATAAAAATAGTTGCATAACAATATTTAAAAATTGAGAGAAATTCTTTTACAAACATATGTCAATGTTACATTTTTTTTATTCAGTGCATAACTATTTATAAGGACTATAGTCCTTAGCTAATATGGAATATACTTTATTATTTCCTTTTTATATTATTAATTAGAATCCTAATCTCTTTATACATAGCATACGTATGAGACCTTTGAAAACATAAAAGAGTCCAATTTGATTCTCAAGCCATCTACTGTCGAGGAGAAGGAAAAAGAAGCTCTCTGCTGTAGAAAATAATGTCACTGAATAATGATATTAAAATTGCAAGAAAGTGGATGTATGAAAGAATCGATGGCTCCACTAATCAAGTTTCAGAAACTTTTTGTCAAGGTTTAGAGAGTTTTATGGAATTTGCAAAGAAGCAACCTCTATTTCTCGAGAATGGCAAGCTTTTTTGTCCATGTTATAAGTGTGACAATGGAAGATTATTAGAAGAAAAATCTGTGTGGAGTCATCTATATAATAGGAGTTTTACATGCAACTACTGGGTTTGGATTTCTCACGGAGAGAATTATAATATTCTAAACAATCCTGAGAATATAATTGCTAGTGAAGATGCTTCTGGTTTTGACTCTCAAACCAAGACAGTAAATCCTTATGTGTCAATGGTATCAGATGCATATGCAGATGGTAATCAGGAAACTTCATTCGATGAGAATATGGAACAAGAGCCTAATGCTGAGGCTAAAAGGTTTTACAATATTTTGGATGCTGCGAAACATCCAATTTATGGGACAGGACCAACTACCCAACCCTCTGGTTCTCAAGCTGCTGGTGCCCAAAGACATGTTGCAAACCATGAACCAGTTGAGAATAGGGAAGAAGTTGCACATGTTCCTGTACAACATGATGTTCGTGTACTCCACCCAGCTAGACAAAATGGAGCTAAATGGTATGCTCTTCCTCTTTAATACACTTTCGTAAGTAACAATTTATAGGTAAATAATATAAGTAAATAATTTTGTTTCATATACAACAGGTTCAAAAACAACACTGAAGTATCAACTTGTGTTCGAAAGATCATTGAAGGTTGTTTTAGAGGACCATGGTATAGCTGGAAAAAAGTACCACCGTTTTATAAAGATGCATGGTTTTCAACCTTTCAGGTGAGTTTGAAATATAAATCTGATGTATTTTTTTTTACATATGTTAAATGATATCATATATATAACGTTTATATACTTATCAGTTTGATATCATATAATTTGTAGACTAAATTTGAGTGGGATGCCTCAATTGAAAATCTTGTTAAAGAAAACTTTGATCAACTTGCCGCTACCCGTCTCAAAGGAATGGTTAGTCTCGCAAAGTCAAATGGAGAAAAACCTGATTGGATTTTGTCTGATTACTGGAGGGTAATGTCTGAGTATTGGAGAACATCAAAGGCCAAAGATAAAAGTGAGAAAGCACGCGCTTCTCGTCTATCTAGACGTGATGGCTTAGGTGTACACAGACACAGAGCAGGCTCACGTTCTTATGCCAAAGTTCAGGATGTTTTGGTAATATTTATGCATCTTTTACTTTTAAAAACATTTATATTTCATTTTAAAAACTTGGTAGTTTACCTTACTTTGTTTGATGTTATGTTGTAGGAGGCAAACAATGAAGACTCTTCTTTCATTGCTGTACTGAAAAAAACACACCAGAAATCTGATGGAACTTATGTTGATGAAAGAGCTCGACTAATTGCTGAGAAATTTGATGAATGTGTTCAAGAACGCTTGTCTGAAATGGAAAATTCTAATGGAGAGGATTTGACGATAGACAATCTCACCCTTGAAGAGAAAAATGAAATCTATTCTAAGGTAAGAGCTTAAACTTTTATTTCACTTTTAATTTGTTTGCCCTAAAGTCTGAGTTTTATACATGGTATTTTAGTTTTCGACCAAAACAGAAATACATATTTTAGTTTTTTAGTTCTAAACATTGTGTTTTATTGCTTTTATGTGGTTATAAATCTGGTGTTATAATATCTGAGTTGTAAACATGACTTTTTTGTAGATTGTTGGAACATCAAAACAAGGTCGTGTATTTGGACTTGGGTCACTCCAAAGAGGTGTGTTTTAATGCCTTTAGAGTCTTCGACGGGTTCTCCACTAGGTAATGCAGATGTGGGAACAATAACTCATCGAGTGGAAGAGCTTGAAGCTGAATTGCAAAAGAGTCATGATGAGTACGAAGACCTTAAGAAACGAGTTGAAGCTGTGGAGGCTTTCTGCTTCAACACAAACTAGTTTGGTTTATGGTGTTATTTCTGGTTTTGGTTTTTGGTGTTATTTTATTGGTTTTTAGTTGCTTTATTCACTTGCTATGATTTTTTTCATTTAAATTTATGTTCAAGTTTAAACTATATTTATAATTTTTTAATGTTATGGAATTTTTATTTTCAATAATTTGTCTTTATCAGATTTTGTTTTTGGTAAAATAATTATCAAAAGTACGTTGTAATATAGCTAATATTTACAGAATATTTATAAAAATAAAAAATATATGGATATGAATATAATTCCGTAAAATTGTGACTAATTTAATAAAAGTAATCACTACAAATTTTACATCTAAATTAGTAGCTAATTAAGATGGATTTTTGATTTTTTTTAGTGAAGAATTGTGACGGATACGTGACAAAATATAAGTATCTAATTAAGACTGATTTGTGACAAAATGCCTGACAATTTGAGTGACAAAACTAGACTGTTTAGTGACTACGTATCGGTCCTCAGTTGTGACGGAACTGTTACTCATTTTCAGTGACAATACATAACATATCTGTGACTGCAAATTAGTAGCGAAATTAGACTGTTTAGTGACTACGTATTAGTCCTTAGTTGTGACGATTGGAGACCAATGTTTCGTCACACCGAGTTACGAAAATGAGACGGTGTAATGGTCACGAAAAATGACGGTTTTGTGACATGATTATTGGTTGCTAATTGTGGCTGTTTTGTCACTTACATATATCGTCACGACTTGTGTCGGACTTGTTACGGTTTCAATACGTTGCAAAATTGTTACGTTTTTGATACCAAAAAAAATTTGTGACGATTGTATTGCAACCGTATACAAACAGTTACAAATACGTCACAATGTCAATATTGTGACGAAATATTTTTTATTGTGACGAAACATTTCGTAACAATACACTCATTTTCTTGTAGTGAGTTTCGTTTTTTGTTTGCTGCTCCATCGTTCTATGTTATTCTCTTCCAATATGCACGCGGATCTGGACTAGGGTTTTGCTCCGGGAAGGGATCGATTCGCGACGGGTCTCGGCTCCGACGGCGACACTGCTTCCTCTGGTTTCACGGCGAGGATGTGGAGTGACGGTTCGTAGTGGTAGTCGGCTTTTTGGGCTGAGGAGGTAGATCGTTTTCAACTCTAGATCTCTTCCGGATTCATTGCAAGTGCGGAGGAGGTACGATTAGCTCTTCTCGTCTATGGTGGAGGGTCTTTGCCAGTTCTGGTTGGTTGTTATGACGAGAGTGGTGGTGTCATTTTCGTGCTTGACGTGTCGTTGAGCGCTAGTGTCTTCCTAGCCGTTCTCAGGCGTGCTCTGGTGGTTCTCATTAACACGGTGGCGAATCTTGAGACCTTGTATGCAGGCGGGATGATACATGTTTCAGCTACGGTTCGTGTAGTTTCTGTGGGTGGCTTTGACAGGCGGCCAGGCGGGTGTTCATCTCGGTCCGGTGTGTCTCTTAGGGAATTCGGGTCAGTAGCTGCAGGCCTGTCTGTCCGTGACGTCTTGGAGAGGTGGTATAGTTCTCGTTGTGGTGGCTCGACTCAAGGTATGGCTACTCCGACACCGTCTTCAAGTGTTCGTCTTGCGCTCATTGAAAATGAAGATTATAGACTTTGACAAGATCCCGAAACCCAGCTACCTCAGGCGTCGTCCCGAGAACGCCGACATCCGAGGAAACGAGGTTAAACCCACCAGTCTCGGGGTTTAGCGACAACGGTTGAGAATGGGAATCGGTTATCTAGGGATTGTGGATTTGTCTAGCGGAATGCGTCGGTTTAGGTGGTTGATGCGAAGCTAGTCATATTATATTTGAGTCTAGATAAGCTTTTGGTCGAAGTCTGGTCTGTAATCAGCATTGTATCCCCGTTTATCGGGTTTTAAAATTTATAATATTTCAATTTAAAAAAAAAAAAAAAACTATTCGACATCACTATTTGGCGATTGTTCAAGTCTCTTTGATCTAGTGAAATTTGGGAGCACAAGTTCTCCCAACGTACAGGTTAAAGTTGATTGTGTCATTCTTTCAAGCTTTAATTCTAGGTGGAACGAGTTTTTCCCAATAACCATGAGATTTTCCTAATAACCATTAAGATTTCAGGCGCATCAAACCACCTGTAAATTTAAAGTAGAGGAAGTAACATTTGGCTGAATAGAATTCAGATCAATCAAAACTTGATATTTGGAGCACTTAGCCATTTAAGTAGATGAAGTTACAGTTTCCATTTTCTTACCCACAACAACAGTTTTGGCTTCAGTGAGTTTCAGTTGTTCCAAAGCTTTTACCTAGTTAGATCAAAGAAAAACAGTTGACGAGTAATCATGTTCTCGGTAAGTAAGTAGTTCTTCGGGAAATTAGTAAATATAGAACAAAACAACAAGTATATTGTCCCTTTACCATAATTTGAAGTATAAATTGTCCATTTAGTATCATCTTTTGTATAAACCCAATTAAACCCCTAATCTAAACCCAAATTTATTTTCGATAATTCACTTACTTAAGAAAAAAAGGAATAATTATTTTTAGGCAAAAAAAACACATACATTATCCTAATAAGATAACATTAATCTGAAAATATAATTAAAAGTAATTTAGATAATTCATGACTCCTCTTTTTATTCTCTTCGACTCCGTCTTCTCCGGTTTTCACAGATCTTTCATTGCCTCCTGTTTCAAACTCGTTGCCACCGGACAGCCTTCGCCTGAAACGCTCTTTCTTCCTCTCCTTCTCAAGATTCGTTTCGCTTAGTTTTTTTTCTCGAACTTTCTAGGGTTCAATTGATCGGAGAAAACTTGAAAGTTAATGTTTGTTTGTAGATTTTGAGTTCGAAATCAATTTTTAGTTATAGATCTTTTTTTTACACTAAAACCACAAGTTTAGCAAGGAAAACACTGAAATCGCAGGAAAATAAATGTTCTACCAGAGACAGAATTTGCAGGCATAAGAGGTTGAAGATGGGGACAATTTTGTCATTTCTGTTTCATTAACCTAAAAATAAAAAGAAACAAAATACGCTGTAAGACGCTCGAACTGAAGACATGTGCGTTAATGAAGGAGTAACTGACCAGTAGGCCACGATTAAACAACAAATTACGAGGACTATATAATATATAAGGCTTAAACTTATATGAAGTCATTATAAGAACACACGAGGCGTTCGATTTTTTAAACATGTAAACAAAATATTTCCAAATATTTATATAACTGCACTTCTCAAACTTAGGAAAATAAAGATTTAGAATGTATTTTCTTAACAGATTTTGGAGAGATTTAAAGAAAATATACATTTCGAATATGACAGAACTTACATTTTGTTGTCCGTAGAATATAGAAAACATGGTAGATTATGAAAACCGGCTGCGGTAGGATAAGGTATTTTGGTAGAGAAAGTAATCCTACTTTTGTAGAATATTGGTACATAAACAGATTTTGTGATTTCGTCTTCGTAGATATATTGGAAAACAATAGTTAATGAAATCTACCGTAGTTTAGAAATAAGGGAAATGGCGGCCGATTTATTCTATGAAGGTAGAATTATAACCATTGGTCGATTTTGATTTCTACAAGCTGCAGATATCCAAGTAGTTAACGGAATCTACAATCTACGAGCTCGTAACCAGCAGATCATGTTTTCTACCATTCGTAGATCAAAATATGAAATTGTGTTCTACTAATATTTAGTCAACCAAAATATTTTTCATATGATTGTCTCTTGTTTGTGTACATTTTGTATATTTTTCCATATTTTTCTGACTTTTAAAATAATTGATATGAATTTTTGAAGTTAGTCAGGGGTATCCAAATCTAAATCGCACCAAAAAAAAAATTTATGGTAAAGGGACAATGTAGTTATTTTTCGATTCCGTTGTGGCAATTTTTTTTCTAGTTCTTTTAACTGTAAGAGACTCAAATCATATATCTTGTCACTAATCCTGATGAAATAGAGAGCCTTAGCAAGATGAGCTTCACGAATTTAACTTTCACCCAAAAAATTTTCCGCATCTGTAATCCTAAACAAAGCAAAACACAATTTTCTCCAGAATTGTCAAAGAGGCGACTTAGTTCTTATTAAACTCCTCATTGTTACTCGCACGCATAAAATCAAGCAACATTTGATTCAACTTCTCCTCAGCATATCCAATTTCAAACTTGTCTTAAAAGTCTAGGGAAGAAGAAAGAAACCACAACTATGGCAGAAACAACTATTGATATCTCAGCTCCAGAAGTGGAGTTCTTTGTTTCAAAGCAAGAGACCGGGTACTGATAGGAGATTTTCAAGGAGAACGTTCGTTCTCTGAAGAGAGGATGCAATGTTTGTCTTTGGATTCCTATCAGTCTAAGTGGGCGTGGATTTTCTGATAATTATGAAGTTGATTGAAAATATAGAAATGTAAAATGGTGATGACCCCCTCTTTTCCAGAATTGAGTATGTTCATCTTCCAATAAGTTCTTGACAAGTTGAAGATTATGGATTCTAGAAAATGCAACTTTTTGGAAATGTATTAACACATTTTCCGCTTATCTCTAGATTGACTGACATACAGTATCTATATAACGACTTTCTTCAATCAATTTTTGCTGAGTTTCTTAGATTTTTTTTTTTTTAGGGTCTTACATCTACTGGTGTTTGGCGATACTTGAGACGATGAAGACCATACTTGGGTCTAAATTTCCTATTGTCACAGAGCATGAGTCAGAACAAGTTAAGGGTGCAATCGATTGTATAGGACTGATAATTACACGGCACTTCACTGTCAAGGATAAGTCTACCTCTCTGAAACAAGATCTCCATGTTTTCAACATAGACAAGGCTGTGGAACTGACCCATAAGTTATATGATATTGTGGAATATTAAAGCAAAATATATGGCTCACTGATTGCTTCAATTGGCCAATACACCATGGAGACTGAGCATTCAAAAATGAGGTTCTTGATATTTACATAATTGATCACTTAAAAGAGAGAGACTAATGTTTGGTTATTTTTTATTTCAGTGTGCATACACCATGGAGACTGCAACAAGTACTGTTGTATATCATAGAAAACTACGGCAACCCTCCTATATATATATCACATATAGTATTTTCTCTCTCTTTACTTCAGTTTGGTTCATGTCTGTAGTAGCTCTATCTCCGGTAAATAATTCTTTGTTTACAGGTCAGACGACTCCTCAAAGCTTATCACTTGAGGACAGTAGGAAAAATAAGTATCTGAGCTCACACACTGAAGCAATGCTTCATTCACTCAGGTAATTCTACAATAGTACGTAGCACACAAGTTTTATGATGTGTTAGACTCTAAGATTCAATATCCCAAAGCATGAAAGGATCAAACTTAAAAAGGTATTTCTAGCTAGTGGTCATTGATGGATTTGTATGATCTACTTGAAGGGTATAAAATGAGTTATGGATTATATTACGTGGACTTCAAGGTTCTTATCCTAAGAGATACCCTAAACTTTGCTCACTGGTATCAGGAGATCACTTCACCATCGCTTGCGTGCTTCAACATCTATTCTATTAAAAGAGAAGTCATCACTTAATTCATATGTGATTTTTTAATTTGGACCACCCCTTAGAAAGTTGTTAAAATTAATTTTTGTATAAATATTTAAATGATTTGAATTGTTCTAAGACAAACAAATCAAATAGATATTCCTATATTTACTCTAAAATTATATATGAATAAAATCTTTTTATATCTTTTCATTTACAATATATATATATATATATATATATTTCATTTTTATTCAAATAAACCTTTTAAATATTTAAGTAATTTCGTGTTTGTTTAACATAAATGTATATTCATTTTCCACTTTAACAAAACTTTTAAATATTTAGTTAATGTCGTGTTTATTTTAAAATTAAATTTATATTTTCTTTTAACTAAAACGAACTTTTAAAATATCTAACTAAATTTCTAATTATAACTAAACACATGTACAGTTTTGTATTAATCTACGATATTAATTTAATATAATATTTTTCAATAAAGTTTTTGATCTTTCACCAGTAAAAAATTTCAATTTAGAATTTTGTATCACATGATTTAAAATATGAAAAATTTGAAACAAATAAATTAAATTATTGCATGTAAACTATAAAATTGTTGTGTTTTAAAATGTTATATTAAACATTAGTAATATGGTTAATATTACAATTAATCATGTAAAACAAATAATTATGTGTGTAAAAATAAAATAATCACCCGCACGGTTGTGCGGGTCAAAATCTAGTCTTATATATTATAACAGAAGTCACAACCTTGATTCATGTATGATTTTTTAAAAAATGGACCTAATAGACTTATTCATAGAAAATCATGTTACATTTAATATCTAATCTTATCATTTGAATTTTGGGCCTACCAGAAATTTTTATTGGGCTATCAATAATTAGATTTAAACAATAGATGATCCATTGGATTTATAGATAGTATAAATTAAATAGATTTAATTTAATGTTGTAATACTATACCTCTATATGCTAAATATTTAAATATTTGCCGATGTTAACTTTTAAAATAATATTATCTAACAATGATTAATTTTTATTACCTTAAACCAATCAAAAAAAATTTTGAACTACATAGTTCGTTTTAAAAATTAAACAAAAACTAAATGTTTAATTATTTACTCGATAATATAAATCTATGAAGCGAAAAGTTTAAGTTTTTTAAAAAATTTCTAAATTTGTGAAATGTTACAATATCTTTGAATATGACAATAAAACAATATTTTTAGTAATATTTATATATATAGTTACGATTTTAATAATAAAATAATAATCCAAAAATATATATATAGAAGAAGATACAAATACATGTGAAAGTTTGAAACAATCTATTCAATGAAAACAATATACAGTAAATTTATTATGTTTTAAAAATTAATAGACACATAGATATTATAAATATACCAATTTAGAATTACAATATATTTATATAAAAATAAATGAAAACAAAAACCCGCGCGGTTGCGCGTGTCGAAATCTAGTCTATATTATTAAAATTGAAGTACATTTTTATATTGTTTGGAAACATGAATAACAATATAAATGAGAATTGTTTGGAAACATTGATAAAAGTATAAGAAAAAGACGTATAGTGTTCTTTTAATAATTTTATTAATATAATTGCTTTAATTGTCTTTCCATATTTCACTCAGTTTAACAAATCATATGGGAATTATATTAGGTAATTTAAAATTTTAAGATATTGATATTTGGTTATTCAAAAAAATTTGTTCAAATATTTTATAGATCCTGTCAAGATATTTTAAGTAATTTAACGTTTAAAGCTTAATATATTTCAGTGGCACATTTGCAAATACTAAAATAAATCAAGGAGATCTCAAAAGTCTCATATTTTAATAGTATTGATCAATTTAATGGCACAAATCCCCCTATATATTAAAAGAGAAGTCACTTTAGTGATTTCTGCTGACATGACATTAATATAGAGCTTCTCACGAAAATTGCTATAATTCTATTGGTCGATTTTTTTTGAATTTTATTTTTCCGTTATTTTAATCAATCGCTTATGTAGACAAGCTCAAAACTATTGTCGATTTCGTTAAGCCCATATATAGCTATAGGATAATAATTATCGATTTAATTTAGCCTTGGGCAAGATTTAGAACTAAGACAAATATTAAAAACATTTCTTATTATTCAAACAGTAAACTTGCGCATGTTGATATCATATTAATTACATTTGCTTAGAAAATATTTTAATTTTTCTAATTAGGTTGTTTGTTTTTAATAACTTACCTTTCTAATATGAATTACTTGTGCAAGTTGAAATCATTAAATATGCAAATAACTTATTGACAAAATTTGTTTTTAATAACTTACCTTTCTAATATGGATTACTTGCGCAAGTTGAAATCATTAAATATGCAAATCACTTATTCACAATACACATTTAATATCTTTCTTTAAGCGTTTGATTTATTTATTATGCAAATTATTGTGCGTCGTTAATATGAGAAATAAATCGACTGTATATATAGAAAACAACCAAGGTCTTATAATGCAAATTCTTGAATGGCTCTACCGATCATGCGTCTCTCTTCTCCCAACAGGGCAAGAAAGGTCCTAACCAGGACGCCATGATTGTCTGGGAGGTGTGTTTGTTCTGTTAAAACCAATTTTGTTAATTAGTATGTGTACTATGCCATCAAATGTATTACTTTAATATAGTTCTTGTTGCTGTAAGTTCTATATAACTATCTTCTTTTACTTTCTAAAAGTATGCCATCAAATGTTTTACTCCAAGGACCATTGGTTTAATTGTCAAATATATAACTTTTTGAAGTTTTATATTTTTAATATTTGTTTTAGTATAGGCTTAGTGTCACTCGGTTGAATATTTGATTTTTTTTAAGTGTTTCAGAATTTTGGGTCAATGGAGGACACTGTATTTTGTGGTGTATTTGATGGACATGGTCCTTACGGTCACGTTATCGCAAAGAGAGTCAGGTATTTGCTTCCGCTCAAATTAGGCTCTCACTTGGAGTCCTATCTCTCCTGCGAGGAGGTTCTTAAAGAGATCAGCCTCAACACTGCTGACAGAATGACCTCTGACAGCCTTGTGCAAATATCTGCTAATGGTGAATCCCGAGTCTACAACAAGGATCAGGATATGGTTCAGATGCTGTTGACCTCGATTGTTAAAGCCTACAGATTCATGGACAAGGAATTGAAGATGCAAGTGGATGTTGATTGCTTTTGTAGTGGTACTACTGCAGTTACTATGGTTAAGCAGGTAGATAGTTGGACCAAATATTCTCATGTTGTGTCTGAGTTTTGTTGCGAAAAGTCCTTTTCATTTGTAATTTTTTTTTTGTTCTTTGGGTTATTTGGTTTAGGGTCAACATCTTGTTGTTGGAAACATTGGGGATTCAAGAGCAGTATTGGGTACGAGGAATAAAGAGAATAAACTTGTTCCTTTTCAGTTAACTGAAGATCTCAAACCAAATGTTCCAGGTTATTTTACTGCTACATCTTCCTCTTCACAAAGGTTTTTATAACCAGTTCCATCATCCTTAAGTTCTTCTTACGGAACTACTGTGAGGAAACTTTAGTTTTAGCTTTTAAGCATTTGAGAAGATAATTTGGTTTTTATCAATTAAAGTTGGGAGTTTTGATGTTACCAGCTGAAGCAGCAAGGATAAAGAGATGCAGAGGTCGTATATTTGCTCCCCTATATATTAAAAGAGAAGTCACTTTAGTGATTTCTGCTGACATGACATTAATATAGAGCTTCTCACGAAAATTGTTATAATTCTATTGGTCGATTTTTTTGAATTTTATTTTTCATTTATTTTAATCAATCGCTTATGTAGACAAGCTCAAAACTATTGTCGATTTTGTTAAGCTCATATATAGCTAGGGGATAATAATTATCGATTTAATTTAGCCTTGGGCAAGATTTAGAACTAAGACAAATATTAAAAACTTTTCTTATTATTCAAACAGTAAACTTGCGCATGTTGATATCATATTAATTACATTTGCTTAGAAAATATTTTAATGTTTCTAATTAGGTTGTTTGTTTTTAATAACTTACCTTTCTAATATAAATTACTTGCGCAAGTTGAAATCATGAAATATGCAAATAACTTATTGACAAAATTTGTTTTTAATAACTTACCTTTCTAATATGGATTACTTGCGCAAGTTGAAATCATTAAATATGCAAATCACTTATTCACAATACACATTTAATATCTTTCTTTAAGCGTTTGATTTATTTATTATGAAAATTATTGTGCGTCGTTAATATGAGAAATAAATCGACTGTATATATATAGAAAACAACCAAGGTCTTATAATGCAAATTCTTGAATGGCTCTACCGATCATGCGTCTCTCTTCTCCCAACAGGGCAAGAAAGGTCCTAACCATGACGCCATGATTGTCTGGGAGGTGCGTTTGTTCTGTTAAAACCAATTTTGTTAATTAGTATGTGTACATTCTCATTAAATGTATTTATTCAATATAGTTCTTGTTGCTGTAAGTTCTATATAACTATCTTCATTTACTTTTTAAAGTATGCCATCAAATGTTTTACTCCAAGGGCCATTGGTTTAATTGTCAAATATATAACTTTTTGAAGTTTTATCTTTTTAATAAGTTGTATAGGCTTAGTGTCACTCAGCTGAATATTTGATTTTTTTTTAAATGTTTCAGAATTTTGGGTCAATGGAGGACACTGTATTTTGTGGTGTATTTGATGGACATGGTCCTTACGGTCACGTTATCGCAAAGAGAGTCAGGGATTTGCTTCCGCTCAAATTAGGCTCTCACTTGGAGTCATATCTCTCCTGCGAGGAGGTTCTTAAAGAGATCAGCCTCAACACTGCTGACAGAATGACCTCTGACAGCCTTGTGCAAATATCTGCTAATGGTGAATCCCGAATCTACAACAAGGATCAGGATATGGTTCAGATGCTGTTGACCTCGATTGTTAAAGCTTACAGATTCATGGACAAGGAATTGAAGATGCAAGTGGATGTTGATTGCTTTTGTAGTGGTACTACTGCAGTTACTATGGTTAAGCAAGTAGATAATTGGACCAAATATTCTCATGTTGTGTCTGAGTTTTGTTGCGAAAAGTCCTTTTCATTTGTATTTTCTTTTTGTTCTTTGGGTTATTTGGTTTAGGGTCAACATCTTGTTGTTGGAAACATTGGGGATTCAAGAGCAGTATTGGGTACGAGGAATAAAGAGAATAAACTTGTTCCTTTTCAGTTAACTGAAGATTTTAAACCAGATGTTCCAGGTTATTTTACTGCTACATCTTCCTCTTCACAAAGGTTTTTATAACCAGTTCCATCATCCTTAAGTTCTTCTTACGGAACTACTGTGTGGAAACTTTAGTTTTAGCTTTTAAGCATTTGAGAAGATAATTTGGTTTTTATCAATTAAAGTTGAGAGTTTTGATGTTACCAGCTGAAGCAGCAAGGATAAAGAGATGCAGAGGACGTATATTTGCTCTCCGGGATGAACCAGGAGTTGCCCGCCTCTGGCTTCCTAACTACAACTCACCTGGTCTGACCATGGCGCGTGCTTTTGGAGATTTTTGCCTTAAGGACTTTGGTCTCATTTCTGTGCCTGACGTGTCCTACCGACGCCTCATTGAGAAAGATGAATTTGTTGTCTTGGCAACTGATTGGGTAAGAGATATCACACTGTCAATGATATAGTATTAGTAAAAAGTCCAATAGTTCTGAATAAATGCATATAATAGAGGTACAAAACTATTTGGTCTCTTAAGTGTGTTCTTGAAACTTTGCTAGATATGGGATGTATTGACGAATGAAGAAGTTGTGGAGATTGTAGCGAAAGCACCAACACGTTGCACAGCTGTTCGAGCCTTGGTGGAAGCTGCAGTGAGGAATTGGAGATGGAAGTTCCCCACTTCAAAAGTCGATGACTGCGCTGTAGTTTGCCTCTTCCTTGACTCGAAACCAGACAAATTATCAACTGCTTCTTTCTCAGTGGATAAACACATCAGCAATGGCCTTACTGAACCTGATACAACATCAACGTCAACTCCAGGCTCGGGAACCGATTCACCTGAGCTCAATGGTGCCGAAGAGTCGACAGAATCGACACACTCGTGACAACCAAAGAGTAGGGAGATAGAACAGAGGCAGAAGGTGAAAATGTGAGATTAGACTTTGTCTATCTCTCTTGTCTATCTCTCTCTCCCTTTCAGTTTTTTTAGTCTCCAAATGTCTCTTATGCTCTATGTTCCCGTCAAAAGTCACTGTTTGTATATATAACAATGCCAATACTTTTGCTACGGTCTCTCTTTTTTTTCCTTTTTTTGTAAATAAATTTCTGAAGCCACATTTCTGTTTGTTTGAGCAATTTTTATATGTTAGAAACCACATCTGCTTTTTAGACCCAAAGTGCTGTTCAGAGTGTTTACCCTGCTTTTGTGCCTTTAAGGCTTTATTTTGGTTTGGATGCTGAGAGGCACATAAATCCAAGGCAAGAGTCCTTGAATCTTGATCCTTCCTCAGATAACATCAGCGTTTCAGAAGAACTGACAAATAGTGAATCTAGAATGTGACATGCCAAGGAATCTTTTTCAAATAGTTGTAAATCAGATGATCAATCTATACCGACTTTAAATTTTTTAATCCAGTTTAATTATAAGAGACCCTAAGTTTTCTCTATTTATTAGAAATTTCATGAGCCTTTTAACAGAGGCTTATGGAGTGGTGAATTATTTCCGGAATGACATCGGAACCACCTACAATAGCCACCATGAAAGAAAAGTCATTATAGCCACCTAAAAAGGAGAAGAAACACATCAAATATGTTTTGGAAGAAGAAGAATGGATGACAAAATCAGTGAATTTTGAAGCCAAACTATAGGGTAAGTTCTTCACTCATATGTCTATCTATAGCCGAAAACGGATCTTCATTTATAACTTTGGTTTAAGAGTTATGATCATTTCTCCCAAACTGATCAATGCAAATTGGATCAGTGAACAATCAACTTCATGAGCGATTTCTTGTCAATCTAAAAGGGACCAAAAGGTGATCTAGGTGTCTTTGGGAATATCTCACTATCATCTACTCCAAAATAAATTTCATTTATAATATTACATCGTCAAATTAGTTAAATATATGGTCACACTGTAGTGCTAAGTCAATAATATCATATATATTAAGTGGATGACGTAACATACAAATGTTTTGGGTTTTTTTACTATATGTTTTTGTATATATCATATTTATTTTTATTTATAATTTATTAATAATAGATATAAAACAATATTGTTGTATTCTACGCTATGTAATCATCATAGGAAAATACATCAATAATCTATTACTATCAGTAAAAATATATTTGTATACACTTTAAAAAATATATAATATCATAAATGAAATTTATATAACTCATTTTCTTACAATAAAATAAATACATTATTAACAAATAGAGTTTATCTGTCTTTTACATTTTAAGGTCTACGTTCATCTTTACTAATTTATGTTTTCATATTTCTTAATTAGATATATTATTGCATGCGAGTCGTCGTGGCGGATTCTTGCTTTTCCTACACATTTTCGTACTACTGCTGCAGAGAAACTTGGATTTCATCTTTCGGATCAGGAGCTGGTGTTTTTTTATGAAGATGAACCTATTGAGTGTATTCTCAACAAAAAGACTGTCAACCAATCCATGTTTTTGGCCTGGTTCATAGCAAACAAAAAAATACCCAAAGGTAAGAGAGTTGACATTTGTAACTATTTCCAACAAAATTTGTTTGGAAATCAGGTACGAGAGAATGGGTACCACGGAGACGAGGCTTTGCGATAGGGAGGATTGTGCATATTCATCCAAAATATGTTGTCTACAAACAAGTTTTTCAGAATATTCTGTAGTCACGGTACGTAATTTTAATCTACTTTTTTCAAATACAAATTTTAAAATATATAAACTGTTACAATTATTTATTATTTGTATTTGCCAGATGGGTTGTGATGAGTTAGGAGACCGATGACGGTATGTCAATTTAATATTATTTCATGTTCAATAAAATTTAGAAATTTATAAATCTATCAAATAATGTTAACCCGTCAAATTGCTTACAAAATTTATTTAATTTTTTGCAGGTTTCTAATTAAATTTGCTTTCTTTATCGAGAATTGTACTTCATAATTTATATTATTTATAGATAATATTTTCAATTTTATTATATTTTCTTTTAATATGTCTACATAAATGTTTGTTTATTATTTATGAAAAAATAATATTATTCACCTAAAATAAAGAATTGCGACACATATACAATAAAATTCTAATTAATGATAATATAAAATCTGTTACTTCTAAAACTATACACTATTTATTCTATTTTTTTAATGAAAATATCTTCTTAAACACACAAAATATTTTGTGACGTTGCAATTATACATACACACAATATCTGCCTCTTCATACTGATATTACTTTGTTCCCTCTCGTCCATCTTAAATATTGACTACCAGTTTTTTTTCATGGCTGATGAATTCTCCCAAAGACGATGGTATTATGTTGTAAAAGCTGTTACTTCTAAAAACTATATAATATTTATTCCATATTTTGAATTTTCTTATGTCCGCACAGGGTGCGGGCCGGTCACCTAGTTATAATTATTACGATGAAAGAAGGGGAGTGAAAACTGAATATGAAATAAAGATAAATCAAATATAAACAGGAATTGAAAAAGTAAAAAATAACGTAAATCAAACTTTTTTACTTTCTTCGTTTTAACTTGTTATGCACGATCAAACGAACAATAATTAAATTCATTAATTTATAAACTTACATCGCCCAATTATTTATATTTTTATTTTTAACAATTGGATGAAATACTTTTGATTTTTTATCTAAGGGTCCAAAATTAAACTCAATTATCCATAAACCTATTTTCATCAACCAAACAACAATTATTAGTTTCATTATTACTTTTTTTTAACCAGGTGACCGAGTCCATTTACAAAAAGGACAATTTTGTCCTAGCAAAAAGTGTTCATCCAGGTCAATGTGTTTGTACATGTAAAAAAACACAAATGTGGTTCCATATGTAACTCACTCATAAAACTTGATAAAACTTGTTTTAGCGGTTGTTTAACTTAGTTAAACTTGTTTGTTTATGTAACTAAGTAACATATAGTAAAATTGATAATGGTATACCAACTTTAGTAAGACTTCGAGATACTTGGTAACACTTATTTGTATAAGACTTTTTTTTAACACAACTATTTTTCATTCATAATCTTAACCTGATACAAAGATAAGAGCAACATCAAAAACTCGATGTGCAGGTCTAATGGAAATTTTATAAACAAGGCCATGAAGATATAGAGACACAAACTTAGACAAGTTTGATAATAAGTTGAAAGAGATTCTAAAGGTACCACACACGAGCAAACTCACAAAGAGATTAAATTGTCCTTCAAAATCTTCAACCGTGGAAATAGTCACCGTCACGATACCTCGATCGATTCTCATTTGGATGAGTCTCGTTGTACCTTTTAGTCCCAAACGAACCATTACACAAGGCAACAAGCTGTAAGGAAATCGACGAAGTTTCTTGGCTTTGAAGCCAAAAGAAAAGTACCTCACATGAGGAATTTTGATGGAACTTTTCACTCCCACAAAGAGGAGGAAGATGGAAAAGGATCTCTCATGGCTCCAGCATGATGAAGTTTTGCTAGCCATTTTGAAAGAAAAAAGACTAAGGAACTACAATCTTCAAGCTTTAAGAGACTCCAACCTAATATGAACTTGGTTTGATACTAGCACTTGTTGGAGTCGGACGTTGATGATGAACTTTGCTTAGAAATTTGGAGTTAACTCCAAAGATTGCACCAAAGAAAGAGACACGTACTTCTGAGCTTTTCATATTCACATCGGATAGATAGATGGGCTTAACAATAGATTCCAAGAGAGTAAGCATTGAGTTCAGGCAGAAAACTCCCACTCCAGCATTACCGTAGTGGAGCCAAGGAGATTTGACAGACCCAACGCCGAGCCGATGGTCAGTGAAGTCTAGTAAGCTTCGATAGAATGAGCATTCATAGGTATGTGCAGCTGCAAGCGGATTTTCTGGTGAGAGTCCAGAGCCGAAGAGGCTAACAGATCATGTCTACAGAGAAGCAGAATGGTATGGCTGGTGATACAGGTCTGAGAAGGGAACGTGTCTTCACCGGAGCAGAAGAGATGACCGGCAAAGAAAGAGCTGTTGGAATGGAGGTGGAGACAGAGCGTCGTGATTCCATATCTGGTTGCCGAGAAAGAAGTCGTACACATCGGAAGACAGATCTACAGTTGAAATCAGAGCACTTGAACAAGCCAGAGAATGACGAGTGAAGATCATGGACCAAAGGGCTTGGATGCAGTGTTGAAGTTTCAGATCTTGCCACAAGGATAAGTGTGGAGCCCCCCACACACGAGTAGCCATACTTAGATCTGAAGCAAGTT
Organism: Brassica napus; assembly: GCF_020379485.1. NCBI lineage: Eukaryota > Viridiplantae > Streptophyta > Magnoliopsida > Brassicales > Brassicaceae > Brassica > Brassica napus. The sequence goes on along the minus strand of NC_063449.1, from coordinate 2,681,528 downwards.
TTGCAGATAAAGGCGGAAGGGTGTTACAGGTGATGAACAAGAGCCAGAGAGCTTGGGTGTGGTAAAGGCGACGAGGACATTATTGAGTTATTCTTGTTTATTAGTTATTCTAGGTTTCACCCCATAGAATAAAAATTTAGGTTTACCGACCAATAAAAATTTGTTTATGATTTATTCTTGAGTTCACCCCAGAGGTTAACTTGTAGGTTCACTGACCAATACGAATTTGTTATTTCATATTTAGTATTTAAAGAAAAAACCAAAATATTATCAAATTATATTATGTTTTTAAAATAAAAACATAAAATAAATAAAAAATAGCAAAAATTGCAAAAAAAAAATATTTTAAAAAAAAATATTTTTAACACTGTCAGCAAAACAATAAACTCTAAATCTTAAACTTTTGGGTAAACTCTAAACCTTTGGATAAATCTTAAACCCTAAATCAAAAGCACTAAACACTAAATCTTAAAAACTCTAAACCCTTAATCGTAATCCCTATATCATTGAATAAAAATAAATAAAAAATAGGAGTAGTTTTTTTTTTTTGAACTGGAAAATAGTAGTAGTTGCTAAAAAAAAGATAATTTTTTTAAATATTTTTAACGTCGTTGGCAAAACACTAAATCCTAAATACTAAACACTAAATTCTTAACCCTTGGATAAACCATAAACCCTAAGGTTTATGGTTTATCCAAGGGTTTAAGGGTTAGAATTAAGGGTTTAGTGTTTTTAAGATTTAGTATTTAGTGTTTTGATTTAGGGTTTAAGAATTATCCAAGGATCTATGGTTTATTCAAGGGTTTACAGTTTAGGGTTTAGGATTTAGGGTTTAGTGTTTTGCTGATGGCGATAAAAATATTTAATTTTTTTTTTGCAACTATTACTATTTTTTATTTATTTTTGCTTTTTTATTTTAAAAGCATAATATAATTTGATAATATTTTATTTTTAAGATAATAAATATAAAATAATAAATTTTTATTGATTGGTAAATATGTAGGTTTACCCTGGAGGGGCGAACCCAATAATGCATCTTTGTTTATTGTTTACCATGCTTTACTTTCTGATTAAAAAATGAGTTCTTAGATTTAAATGTTCTTTATCGGATCTAACCTGTTATATTTTCTCAATTATTTGTTCTAACCTATTATATTTTCTCTAGGTGTCACATGAATCTAAGAACTCATTTTTTACACGTACATATTCCAAACGTTTAGCAACATAATTTACATTAACATTATATGGTTATGTCAATATGTTACTAAATATGACTACATAGTTATGCCTATGCTTATAATTAACATAATTTTTCATGTCTAAAATAGTAGATTGTAAGTCGACTAAACAGATGACATTCTTTTTTGACTTTTATATGAGTCGTACCATATTTTTTGAAACTCATATTTATGCAGTGTTTGATGTCAAACCATTTTCTATACCGTAAACCCTGATTCTTATACTAAAAATCATAAATTAATCTATTTTATGGTATTTTATAAATTAGATTTGACCAAGAATTGTGTTAGATCCATAACAACTTTTGTAAATCAATGTACCTCTTTATGGTACATTATAAATCAAATATATAATGTATTTTGATCCCTAACAACTTTTACACAATTTCACCTACTTATGATATCTGATATTCATTTTCAAACATCTTTAAATTGATAACTAGATACAATATATTTAGGTATGATTTCACATGAATTAATTTATGATATTAATAACATACAATTAATTATAAACTTTCCCAATTTTTAAAAAATCAATAAATATCAAAATATATCAGCCGAGATTAAAGGCAAGAAAATAGACCCGAGAAGTTGTTCCATAATTAAATTTGAGCAAATGTTCGGTATATCACGCTATTTGCTTTCTCAAAATCGGTAACAACTAGATTTTTTAAATATTTAATATACTGCCGTGGAAAAAATAAACTATTTTTATAGATAGTGTTCCATCAACACTACTTTTGCAAAATCGTACCCATAAAATGTCTTCTATTGTTCAGTGGCCAAAAAAAAATCTTCTATCATAAACTTTTACTTTTAAAAAAAAATAAACTTTTTTTAAAAAGATGACGTGTGCAAGTCAAAAATATTTAAAATAGACAAAAATATAATTTCTTATATATTATCGATAAAAAATAAATTAATAGTAAATCATGTTCAAATTAACAACTGTGTCAGTTTGCGGGTTAATGATGGGTTTCAAGTATTTTTACCAGATTTTATCAGTTTTTAGCTAATGAAGTTTTCAATAAAATTTAAATAGATTTCTACACGTCATTAGATTTAGTGATTTACTGGTTCATTGCAGATCCGGCTTAAATACAAAAACACTATATTTAAACGATTTGGTATAATATAAAGTCTTGCAAAATTAAAAAAAACTTATATTTAATATATTTAGAAAAAAATTATAGTTAAAATATTTACATCTCACTATTTTACAAAGTTTCAAATTATGTTCTATATAATAAAAACAAATAAGTTTATATATTTTTTATAGAAATTATCAACAAAAAATATATCCGCGTTTTGTAATCGCGGGTCAAAAACCTAGTTCTGTTTATGTTTAGGTTTTTAAGCTTGTGATTACTTCATAGTTCACTAACATGTAGACTAGTTCGAACTTCTAATAAGAGGCCAATAAAAAGAGTCTCTGAGTAAGAGGGGTCAAAGGTCAGAAGACGTGTTTTGACTCTGAACGTAAAAACTAAAGTTGCTATATATATATATACTAGGATAAGATCCGCGCCTTGCGCGGAATTAAGTTATTATTTTTATTATATTTTGGAGAATGAAACAATAGTTTGGCTTCATCTGGATTAGGGGTGTTCAATCCAGATATCGGGTTGGTTTCGATTCGGTTCAGTTTTTTTCGGTATTTTGGTTAGTAAAATATAACTACTATTATAAATCCATATTTACTTTGATTTTAGTCTTTCACATACTTTTGAAAGATTTCAACTGGACAACTAAATTGATCAGCCAATCTGGTTGCTTTAAATCATTAGTATATTTATATTATTTAGTTTGAATATTTATTAAATAAAAATTCATATGCGTTATATTTTATGATCATTTGTAACTTATTATAACAAAAAAAATAATCTATTGATCACAAAATTTTCAGAGTGAGAATCTTCAAATTTCTAATAATATATAGACGTTTTGAAAAATTCAAAATATAACATATAAGAAAAAATATAAATGTTTTTATTATATATTTAATGTGATTTTTTTAATATCTTTTAATAATATAAAATTAAAAAAAAGAACTAAGATACCAAAATTGTTATCAAATATTTATTATTCATAATAATTAATTTTCATATATACGTTAATCATATTAGGTAATTTCGTAGCTTCTAATTAAGGAAAGTGCAAAAACAATATTTGGTAGATTATTTATCAATTCGAATATTCGATAGTTAGTTTAATAAAAAATATAATGTAAGTTAAGATGGACCAACCTATTTTTTTTAAGAATAGTATATTTTATATAGTCATTTATTAAATGAGAATTTATAATCATACACTTCTATGATCATTCATATCGTTTTATAACTGAATATTTAAATCATCGATAACAAAATTTTCAATGTGAAATCTTTAATAAGTTTATAATTTATAAATGTTTTTGAAAATTCATTGAAAGCTTTAATATTAAAATATTTATGTAATCTTATGGTATATAGTTTAATCTATATATATGTATATATATATATATGTTTTATTATTAAGGATATTTTTTACTCATATAGTTTTAAAACCATGTGTATCTTCTTATAATATTAAATAAAAGTTCATATTAATACAATTTTATGATCATTTGTAACTTATTATGACAAAAAAAATAATCTATTGATCACAAAATTTTAAGAGTGGTGATCTTCAAATTTCTAATAATTTATAGACGTTTTGAAAAATTCAAAATATAACATATAAAAAAATATAAATGTTTTTTATTATATATTTAATGTGATTTTTAATATCTTTTAATAATATAAAATTTTTAAAAAGAACTAAGATACAAAAATTGTTATCAAATATTTATTATTCATAATAATTAATTTTCACATATATGTTAATCATATAAGGTAATTTCGTAGCTTTTTTTTAAGGAAAGTGCAAAACATTTTTTAGTACGTTATTTATCAATTCGATAGTTAGTTTAATAAAAAGTGTAATATAAGTTAAGATGGACCAACCTATTTTTCTAAGAATAGTATATTTTATATAGTTATTTATTAAATAAGAATTTATAATCATACGGTTCTATGATCATTCATATCATTTTATAACAAAATATTTAAATCATCGATAACAAAATTTTCAATCTGAAATCTTTAATAAGTTTATAATTTATAAATGTTCTTGAAAATTCATTGAAACTTTTAATATTAAAATATTTACGTAATCCTATGGTATATAGTGTTTAATCTATATATATATATATTTATTTTATTATTAAATGATATTTTTTACTCATATGGTTTTAAAATCATGTGTATCTTCTTATAATAAAAATGTTAAACCATTGATCATTAATTTTTAACATAATAATTTTAATAGTTTTAGTCATTTATTCTCGTTTTTAAAAATTCAAAATATAACATATACGAAAAAATCTAAATTTTACTTTTATAGCTAATTTGATTGTTTAATTTATTTTAATAATATAAAATTAAACAAAAAATGATGGAGGAGATATAAATTGTTATCAAATCTTTATTATTAAAATCATTAATTGTCATATATATATTAGTCATTTATGGTAATTCCGTAGGTTTGATTTAAGGAAAGAAAATAACATATCATATCATTATATCATATAGTTTGACCAACTTATGTATCTAACAATATATAAAAATCGAATGTGGACCTACTTATTTTTCAATTGAATGTAATTGACTACCTAATTGAGTGCCACCTATGCATTGGGGCCTATTTTAATTAATACAAAATTGAGGTTACATCTTTTCAAATGTTCCTCAATTAATATATAGGGGATATATATAGTTCAATATATATTATTTTATGTTTTTGTCGCAATATATATATATATATTTTTTTTTCTTTTTTTTTGCTAACTGTCGCAGATATATTTGACAGTGCGTTTTAATCAACTATCAGTTTATTCAAAGATCACACGACTACATACATTATCGATAACTGTGCTAGTCTATAGTATAAGACCAACATTATCGACGTATGCTAACGTCGTCCTTATTGAAAAGGAGCCGAAAAATAAATGAAAAATAAGGAGAAAAAAGAGAGACGTGGGTTAAATAAGAAGTTTTCGACGACATCCTTAAGGAGCACGTGTCATCGTGTGATAGGAAAACCGAAGCGGTAGGAGAAACACGAGGTTCGGTCTCGAAATAATGTTGGTCTTGTCTCCCTATTCTCTTTCTTTCGACGGCGATTTCGATGACTCCGCTTCGTGTTCGCTCAATCGATCTCTCAATCGACACCGATCACTCGTGTAATCCAAAGCTTCTCCGCCGAATCGAATCTAGACGAGGTATGTGCTCCTTGTTTGTCCTCTGTTTTGCGATTTAAAAGTCGATCTATATGTGGGTTTGATTGGTTTTTGTTGTGACGATTTCATTGCATGCTTCGTGTTTGTAGGGGAAAACAAGTTTCGGTTTGGAAATCATTCTCGGCGTCTCCCTATTCTCTCTCTCTCTCTCGACGGCGATTTCAGCCACACCGCTCTATAGCTCAATCAACGACGATCTCTCCTTTCATCCAAAGCTTGTCCGCCAATCCAATCGAAACCAGGTATGTGTTTCTTCTCTGTCTTCCGTTTTGCGATATAGAGGATTTAATGAGTTGATCTATCTCCGTCTCTGGGTTTGATTTGTTTTTGTTGTGACGATGCTTCGTGTTTGTGATGCTTCGTGTTTGTGATGGTTCCTAATTTGTTTCTGATTGTATGCTTGGATTTAATGCTAAATTTCTGATTTGTGAATTCTTTCGAGTAAATCTGTAGATTCATTAGTAATGCTATACTTGGGGTAGTTTTAGGGATTACAGTGATAAAGCCAATGCGTAGATTCATTAGCAAAAGAGCTTGATTACAAAAACAGAATTGTTCATGCGTGTATGCTTACGGTAGCTTTAGGGATTCATGATTTCTTCTGATAGAATTAGTACAAAGAGCTTGTTACTTGCGAAAAGTAAACTGATATTTAATTACTTGTTAGCTTTGGTTGTGTAATGTGTAATAACTTCTAGTTTATGGTTCGGTCATTACTTCTCAGAGTTTATGGTTCGGTAATTACTTTGGTAGTTTATGGTTCGGTCATTACTTTGGTAGTTTATGGTTCGGTCATTACTTCTTAGAGTTTATGGTTGTAACTTATTACTTCTTAGAGTTTCACCTATTAAACCCCAACCATCCTTCATTGTATCATATATCTCCACCATCTTCTTTCTCTCTTGTTTGCGAAATCCCCTCCTCTCCGGTTTCTCTTCTATAATTTCCTCCCTGTTCTAATAGCTATGGATCCATATAGTCAGTCATCTAGTTATATGGGCCTTCTTAACAGTCAAAACTTTCCTTATGAAAGTTTTCCTCCATTCAGTTCACAACAAACCGACGCTGGAACTCTACGTGAAGACACACCAGTGGACCGTAAGGAGAGAAGGAAATGGACCCCAGCCGATGACGAGGTTCTAATCAGTGGGTGGCTGAACACATCTAAGGATGCAGTCGTTGGGAATGAACAAAAGTCAGGGACTTTTTGGAAACGAGTAGGCGAATATGTCGCAGCAAGTCCTCATACTAGAGAGGGTGGTGAAACAAGAGAGCATCTCCATTGTAAGCAGAGGTGACACAAAATCAATGATCTAGTGAACAAGTTCTGTGGCGCATATGCGGCAGCAGAAAGACAAATCAGTTCTGGTCAGAATGAAAGTGATGTTCTCAAGGTGGCTCATGCCATCTTCTACTCTGATCACAACACGAAGTTTAATCTTGAGCATGTGTGGTGTGTGTTGAGGTATGAACAGAAATGGCTTAACCTTAACACTCCTAAATCCACTAGCAGTTCAAAGAGAAAAACTGGTGAGACAGGTTCCCAAACTTCAAGCACCACTGTTGGTGATCAAGACATCTGGCCTGAAGGTGTAAAGGCTGCTAAAGCTAAAAGGAATAATGATCAAGGGAAGTCTGTTGCTGAGTATACGACCATTTGGGATTTGAGTTATGGTCTTAGTTTCATGTTTAATTTGTAATGGATTTGAACTCTTTCTCGGCTTTGAACTCTTTGAACTCTTTCTTGGCTTTGTTTAATGTGTAATTTGTACTCTTTGAACTCATTCTCTCGTCTTTGTACTATAGTGTCACAAGATGTACTCTAGAGTCACATGGGTTGTTTGTTTCTTCCACAAGAAAACAAGATGCCATCACAAGATGTATATTTCAAATATCACAAGATACATTTTTTAGTTTCTATAAATACATCATCATCTTCTCTCATAACATATATTCAAATCATCTCTCATATGCTCACTTTAAAAACATTTTCTCTCTTTTTAAAAATTTAAAAGGCTTCTTCTTCCCATTATTATTACCACAAAGATGATGATGATGATTTTAATAACATATTTGATGATTTTTTTGAAAACCCTGGTCTTTTTCCAGAACCAAAAGAGCGAAAAAACGTATTTTTATCGACAGAAACCAGGAAGAAGGCCACGAGAAGCTTTGGAATGATTATTTTAGCGACACTCCAACATATACTCACAATTTATTCAGGCGACGGTTTCGAATGAACAAATCATTGTTCATGTGTATTGTGCATCGTCTCTCCACAGAAGTACCGTATTTTCAACCAACACAACATGCAGCCGGACGGTCTAGTTTATCACCCCTCCAAAAATGTACTGCAGCAATTCGTCAATTGGCATATGGTGGTGGGGCTGATACAGTTGACGAATATGTCCAACTTGCTGAAACAACTGCTCGAAAATGTTTGCACAATTTTACCGCCGGAATAATCAGCTTGTTTGGCGATGAATACCTAAGACGTCCCTCACTGGAGGAGCTGGAAAAACTACTCCATATTGGGGAACAACGTGGATTTCCGGGGATGGTTGGAAGCATCGACTGTATGCACTGGGAGTGGAAGAATTGCCCCACCGCTTGGAAAGAAATGTATTCACGAGGAACCGAAAAACCAACAATTGTGTTGGAGGCGGTAGCTTCATATGACCTCGGGATATGACACGTTTTTTTTGGAGTTCCAGGTACTATGAACGATCTTAATATTCTTGATAGATCACCTGTTTTCGATGACATTATTAATGGAATAACGCCACAAGTAAATTTTTGTGTCAACAGAACGGAGTATCATTTGGCTTATTATCTCACGGATGGTACTTATCCGAAATGGGCGACTTTTATTCAATCTATCCGACTACCCCAAGGTGAAAAAATTTCATTATTTGTTAAAACCCAAGAAGCTGTGCGAAAAGATGTTGAACGTGCCTTTGGAGTCCTGCAAGCTAGATTTGCCGTTGTCAAAAATCCATCTAAGTTATGGGATAAAGACAAAATAGCAAATATTATGAGAGCATGTATCATACTCCATAATATGATTGTCGAAGATGAACGAGAGTCATTCACTCAGTATAACGTTTTTGAATTTCAACAAGAAAAAGATGTGGAGCATACATTTTCCGCCGGGATGCCTACAAATCACGACAATCTCGACACCACAAATGATCGTCGAACGAGACTTCGAAATGCAAAAGCCCATCAACAATTAAAAAATGATTTGATTGAAAATATATGGGATAAATTTGGACATCTTCCAAATAACATATAATTTTTAAGTTTTTATGAATTGACAAAAATGTTTGTTTGCTTTTATTTATGATCTTTGTAATTTTTTTTTTTTGCAACTTTGTAATTTTCTTATGTTTTCAATTTTAATGTTATATGTTTTATTTTAAACTTATCTTTTATATATCTCATTTCCTATTAAAATAAATAATTAATTCACTAAGAGACAACAAAAAGTCCTATCAATAATTTACATTTTTGGCAACTGTCCTTACCTTTGTCTCTTAACATAAAAATAAAAATAAAAATAAAATAACCTAAAGACACACAATTTGGTCCTATCAATAATGTTGCTCTAAGGAGCTTGGGATCCATTGCAAGTCTAAAGGACTACAATCGATTTCCTTTACAGACTTGTTTTATTACTATTATATATTTTTTTGCAACTACTTGTATTATAAAAAGTTTAGTGAACATCAAAGTTTACAACGAAACAGAAGATTCCAGAGACATAATCAACGGAATAACAAAAACAGAAAGCATTACAACATACGAAAGATATAAAGCCATTAAAAGACGAGTCATGCTCAACAACACAACGAAAGACTTGTTTTATTCATTACTAATATTAAGCATGCATGGAAGTAACGTGCATGGAGTACCAAATTGTTAAGTCACTGCCCTTTCCGATTTAATGTCTTCGGTTACCAATGCCACCACCACCACCACCACCACCAGCAGCTCCTCCTCCTGCACCACCTCCAGCTCCTCCTCCTGCACCACCTCCAGCTCCAACTCCTACACCAACATTTGCTCCGCCTCCTACACCACCGCCGACTCCTCCTCCACCCGCTAGACCACCACCAGCTCCTCCTCCTGCACCGCCTCCTGCTCCAACTCCTACACCAACATTTGCTCCACCTCCTACACCACCTCCCACTCCTCCACCACCACCTATACCACCACCACCGCCAAGTCCTCCACCTCCACCCCCTCCAACACCACTGCCAAAACCGCCTCCACCGCCTCCACCACCTGCACCACCACCAGCGCCTACTCCTCCTCCAGCATTTCCTCCGGCACCACCTCCCACTGCACCACCACCTCCACCGCCTGCACCTGCACCTGCACCACCGCCAACTCCACCTCCTGCCCCTACACCACCGCCAACTCCACCTCCCACACCACCGCCAGCACCTCCACCACCAACACCACGGCCTCCTCCACCAACTCCACCACCGACTCCTCCTCCACCTCCTACTCCACCTCCAGCTCCACCGCTACCACGTCCACCACCACGGCCTCCTCCACCAACTCCACCACCAATTCCTCCTCCGGCTCCTACACCACCGCCAGCTCCACCGCTACCACGTCCACCACCACCACCTCCTCCACCAATACCACCACCTGCACCACCACCTACTCCACCTCCGATAGCACCACCTCCACCACCTCCGACACCATCACCTGTACCACCACCTACTCCACCTCCGATAGCACCACCTCCACCACCTCCGACACCACCACCTGTACCACCACCTACTCCACCTCCAACACCACCACCTACTGCACCTCCCGCACCACCTGCTCCACCACCTACTCCACCTCCAACACCACCTCCAATCGAACCACCAACACCTCCTCCAGCACCACCACCTACTCCACCTCCGGCACCACCACCACCTCCAATCGAACCACCAACACCTCCTCCAGCACCTCCTCCACCGCCAATACTTCCACCACCTCCACCGCCAATTCCACCAGCACCAGATCCCCCACTACCCCGTCCACCACCACGTCCTCCTCCACCAACACTGCCGCCTCCACCTCCACCTGGGCTTCCACCTGCGCTTCCACCTACACCACCACCAAATCCCCCTCCAACTCCAACGCCACCACCTCCACCTACACCTCCCCCAGTACCACCACTACCACGTCCACCACCACCACCACTACCACTACCACGTCCACCACCACCATGACCACCAGCACAGCTTCCTCCATTACCACCAGTACCACTTCCACCCCCTCCTCCGGATCCAATACCACCACCTCCACCAGCACTACCACCACCGCCTATGCCTCCTCCGACTTCAATGCCACCGCCAGCACCACCTCCTGCTCCGATACTACCTCCAGCACCTCCACCTCCACTAGCACCGTCTCTTTTGTTATTGTGATGTCGGTGTTTGCTCTTGGCATGATCATCTTTGCTAGATAATTTTCCCAACACTTGAGTCGACATCAGTAACATAAACACACAAGCCACTATCCAGCCCCTTCTCAAAAACATCCCCATAGTCTCTCTTTTTTCTCTCTCTCTCTCTCTCTCTCTTAATAAAGTTAATATACACACACACGAAACTCACTCAATAAAGATAGATTCCCAAACAATATAAGCTCGATCAGAAATACTTATTTGATTATACCATGGCGACAAGCCCTATTTATAGCAAAACCTCCATCAACAGACACAAACACGCGTCCTTTAATCCGATGTTCATGATAAAGATGAAAACCCCACTCAAGACTCGTAAAGGCGTCTAGAGACTCCTTGGTCGACATGAATACATAATAAAGTCCTGTACGAGCACTAGCATCTATCTGTATTATTAAAAATGAAATACTTGTTGGTACTGTTCGGAAACTTAGATTGTAGATTAAATGAAAGTCGTTTGGAAACAACGATGTCAAATTAAACATTTTTTTTTTTTACATATTTAGTCCATGTATTTCTTTCTCATTTAAAGATTCTGTCGTTTGGAAACTTGGATAGCAGATTAAATAAAAATTGTTTGGAAACACGTATAGCAGATTAAATATTTCTTTTTATTTACACATTTTAGCCATTGCATTTCTTTCTTATTTACAAATCTGCCACTTCACTTAAAATCAAAAATTTAAATTAATTGATTACAATGAATTGTTATTTCTTTTTGCTGAAAATAAAAACACAAACTGTAATATATAGTATATATTAATCTGGTACAATACAATTTTCAAGAAAATCAAATATCATAAAGTTAATAATAATTCATAAAAACCTACCGTAAAAAATTAAATCATTTTTAGATAAAAAAACAAAAAAAAAACAAAAGGTTAATATATGAATATTACAATTACATCAAATTGCATCAAGTTATAACATTATAAATATAATATTACATACAGATAAAAAATTATTATCAAACATCTATATTATAATATAATATATTCTACTCTAAATATATTTTACAAAACATAAAAATATAAATGGACATTTTATAAAATCAGTGGTTTATAAATTTACATTGAACGCAAGTTAAATCCAACATCCGCGAGGGGACACGGATCAAAATCTAGTATACGTTAAAGCAGATAATGATGATCACTTATAGAAATATCATACACTATTTTGCTCTAGAGGCTCCTTGGTCGACATGAATACGCAATATAGTCCTCTACAATCACTTACATCTATCTTATTAGAATAAAAATATTTTAACCTTTTGTTTGGTAACATTGATAGTAGTAAAAAAATAAATATAATGCTGTTCGGAAACATGAATAGCATTAAGTTAGGAAAAAAAAGTGATGAACTTATGCTACTAAAAAATTGGAAGTCCATTACGTTATATTAAAAAGTAATGAGCTTATGTTACTTGATATACATATTCAAATCAAAATAATAATTTAAAATTGATTTATATCAAAAATTCATTCAAAAATATACATATATTCAAAAATTGATTTTTACTAACATATTTTCCAATAACTATTCTAAAAATGTTTTCAATATATATAAGAAAAATACAGTACAAAGCCCAATCTTAAAAACCAACTTAAATTATGGTTTTTATATTTCACAATGGAATTTAAAATTATAATATATATGATTATTTATATGATTGTACGTATAAAATATTATTAATTATAAGATTACTTATTTGATGATACATATAAAATACGATTAATTATATGAATACAAAATCTAATATTCATTAAAGCTGATAATTAGGGGTGAGCGTTCGAGTTCGTTTTCGGGTCAGTTTGGGATTTCGTGTCCGGTTCAAATTTTTGAGTATTCGGTTCAGATTTGGATAACCAGTTTAAATATTTTAAAATATTTTAAATTTATTATATGCTTTAATTTTTAAAAAAATATATAAACAAAAAATATATTACATATAAATTTGAATAACATATGTCAGAGTACCTAATTTAATATATAAATAGGTTTGGTTTAAATATTTGGATAGATAATTAATAATTATTTAAGTATTTTGGAGTTTTGAGTATATTTTAACTATTGTAGATATTTACGTTTGATTATTTGTATATATTTTCAAGTATTTAAATGAACTTAAAAGTATCATATATATTATGGATGTTTTTATATATATTAAATTTAAAATTAATTAATATATATAAGTATATAAACCTATTTTAGATACCCAAAATACTTCGGTTCGGATCGGATTATGTTTCAGTTTTTCAAATACAAAAATTTTGAATAATTTGAATATTTAATCAATTTTGGTTCGGAGTTAAACTACTTATTCGGATTGGGATCAGTCGGTTCTTCGAATTCAAGTTTTTTTTCCAACCCTAAATAGTGACATAAAAAACAAATAGTATCATATTTTTTTAAAATACATCCACGCGGACCAAAATCTAGTATTCATTAAAGCTGATAATGATGATCACTTGTAGAAATATCATACACTCTTTGCTCTATTTATGTATCAGTGGTTTTTAGTTAGTGAGCTATTATACGTGCCTCGTTTCACCTCCTGCCAATACGCACTTCCATAAACCATCATGCTATTTTTAGTGTCGCTTTTTCATGTTTTGGACTTTTATCTATTAGTACAACTTACAAGGTCAAAAGGATTTCTCTTATATGCAATACGTGGCACATAAGGTTTCACACTACAAAAATTAAACTGCGTTCTTAACAGGAAAACGTTTTAATAACTATTTTTGATTATAATTTTTTCTGTATGTATATATATTTATTGTGAAATAGATCGGATGGAACTGTTTTTCGTCACTAATTTTCTCAAATAGTTGAGAGTACTTGAGATCAGAATTCTGGTTTATTTCAATCACGGTTTGTGTACTGACATAGATAACTTTTTCCAAACTAAGACCTTGATTGGTAGAGCATTAGCATTATGCTCTACATTATCCAATCAACAATTGTTAGAAAAGCATTTAAAGAATCATTTACTAAATGCAAATGCTCTCCAAATGCTCTTTGGCCAATGCTCTCACATGAAGCTTTTAGAAGAGCATTTGCATACATAATTTATAAAATTAAGGAAAATATATAATTAATTCTTTTATTTTATTTTATAATATCATAAAATTATTTTTATATCCCAAAAATAAAATTTTGATTTCTAAAATTAATTTATAATAAAAATATTTTTTAAATAGTTTTTCACATTTAAAATATATAATTTAATTTATATATTTAATTTATTTTAAAAGTGAAATATTATTTTAAAATACAGATATTTTAATTAAAATTTTATTTTTAAATTATATTTTCGATATAAACATAATTTTTAAATTTTTAAATAAAATAAATTAATTTTATATCTTTTAAATTCTATATGTTAATATATTTATATATATATATATATATATATATTAGAAATATATTCATTAAAAATAATATATTAATATATTAATTAAAAATAAAATATATTATATATTAATTTTTATAATAATTTTAAATAGCATATTCATACTGCTCTACCAATCATCCTATTAAACAATTTAGCAAAAGCATACACCTCCTGCAGCATACTGCTTCTATAGCATACTGCTACTGCTACTGCTAATGCTAATAATCTGCCAATCAGGGCCTAAAAGATACAGCAAACTCTAACGGTCTCCCTTCTTCCTCTTGGTTTGTTCCCCTATTGTTCCTTTCAGCGTCGGTCTTGTTCTCGTCTCTAGTTCTGGGCGTCTTTCTGGTGAGGTCCTCTGAAAAACCTTGAGCACAGATATTCAAATGTAAAACTCAAATGAATTGCAAAAACAATACTCTTAGTAGAAACTCTTTAAACAAATTACACCTAATTTGTTTAATCAGGTTTACTTGACTTCACAACACGTGAATCAACACTGGCCGGTTTCTAAACACTCCAGAATAGAATCATAATGATCTCTCTCTCACACAACTTTTTCTTTCTTCAAAAGTTCAACTCGCTTGAACACTCAACATCACCTTTTAAACTCCCATTCGGTGATCTGATCTTCCTGTTAAAGATAATCTCAAATCTTCAACTCTAATCCTAGAATCCCTCGATTTGATGTTTATCCTCGAAAGTGATAAGTCTTCATTTGCCACGTCATCTCCTAGGTTTGAATGACTCCCGCCACACATTCAGACTTGGTCAGCATTGTTTGGTGAATTTCAAGTTTCAACAATCTCCCCCTTTTTGAGTGTCTATGATCATCAAGTACCTGAGAACACGATGTAAAGTACTACCAATCCTCACACACACATTAGTACTAATTAGTCACTGAATTTCATAGCATTAAGTCCAAAGATCGTTTTAATACAAAGCCGCAAGTGACTAAACACTGCACACAATGTAGAAAGTAGGAAAAATATAACCAACCGTCCTATCCATCACACCTAAATAAAAATATCTCCCCTGGATACATGCTCAGCCTAAATCCAACAAAAGGAAGGAACCAAAAAAAAAAAAATAAACTAGTCTCCCCCTAAACACATCCATCGTAGAATTATTCACTATGACTCTCATGGTCTTCAGTGCCTCCTTCTTCATTACTGCTACTATCACCTAGGTTAGACAAATCACCATATAGTCCCCTTGCTTGGTGGCATAGACACTTTAAAAACCACAAAAAATCATTCCAATAAGTGGCAATAACACGAGAAGAAAGCTACTTACTTGATGCCCTGCTCATGACTGTGTGTCCAGAAGGCGATGAATGCATCCCATGTCCTTGTTGTAGGAGTACCTGACAGAATCAGTTCCAGGTGGTTTCTTAGGCAAACCTTGCTTCCGACCTAAAATCATCTTGATTGGTGTTACAGGATCAGCATCTCCACCATGAACCGGGATTGGATGCTGAGTATCAAGAATATGCTGGATGAGATTTGGAAACAACAGCTTGCTGGACTTTCCAGATATTGCTTGTTGTCCGAGTTCATAGAGATGATCAAACACCATAACCCCGAAATCAAGTGGTCTTCCTTCAGTGATCATGTGAATGAACTTGAGATGATCAATGGTTAGAGTAGATTGATTTGCAGTCGGCATCCAATTGAAAACACAGAATTTGAACAGAATGTTCATCGTAGGGGTCACATCAAGCATGCTCAAGTTACCCCATTTCTTCTTCTTACCACGGGTCATAGTTTTCACAGCATCATCAAGACTTTCAGTTGCCCATGGCATCCGAGGAAAGTAAGCTTCTTGGCAAGGAGTTTTAAATATGCTGTTTATTATGGCCGGAGAGAACTGATACATATGCTTCCTCACATATACGCAAGTAGTAGCATCACACTTAAGCATGTTTCCAAGATTAGCATAGAACTCGTAAACCACATCAAGAGTATAGATGGGCACATCTAACACCGTATACATCAGCTGAGACTTTTCAATGATTTTTCTTGCATCTTCCAACTTAGAAGCATCAAAAGGCAGCAACCATTGGTTCAGAATGGTTCTAGTGATCAGATGTTGGTACCTCTGATTCGCGGCAAATGAGTAGAAAGTGCATTAAACGGACGCCGAGGTGGCTTTCTCAAAGCCAGTGTTGCAGCCATACGCGCCTGATGCTGGGCCCTGTGGCTCTCCACACGTTGTTCCAACTCTTCTTACACAAACTCAACCTCTTCAAGAGTTTCCACCAGATCTAGACAGTTTCCGTCATGCTGTTGAGTCTCGTCTTCACTATCAGCTGCAATTTGATCTTGCATGTCATCTTGTGATTGTTTTTCTTCATCCTCGCTGTCAGGTACCACCTTAAAATCGTGATCTTCCTCTGTGGAGTTTGGTATTGGATTCGGAAAGATTTCATCAATGGTCACAGTCTTCTTCTTTCGACAAGGTTTTGATTTTGAGGGTTTGTTTTGAGATGATTGGCCAAGATCGATTACGCCAGTTTGATGAAGTTTCTCAGGAGATGGTGTTGTGGGATTTCTTGCCAAGTTCTCCACCAAGGCTGAAAGCACTTGTCCATGGGTTCTTAGTATTTGCCCGTCGCTCATGTTTCGTTGATGAGAAGAGAGTGAGTGTTTCTCTTGTTGTGATAAGAGAGATGCCAAGATATGACTTTTGTAGCTCCTCCACCTAGGGTAACCCTAAAAATATTTATTAGACCCAAAACTCTTCCACACGAGCCAAAAAGAAAAAAAAAACTAGGTTAGTAACCCAATTAGCCCAATTCAGCCCAATTGTGATTTAGTGCCTTACACATAAAAGAGAAAGCACTTCAACAAAACGAACAAAATATATTTTCTCAGTACTCGGTGAGGGAATTTTATGTGAGACAAAACATGCTCAGAGAAAGACAATTCCTAATGAAATCTTCAGAATATTTACATACTTGTGTTGTGTTAGCCAGAGGAGAATGTGACACCCATGTAACATATCAAGAGATAGAGATCCATTTGAGACGATTTGAAGGTTAAAAAAATCAACCCATTGACTCGCCGCAATGGCTGTAGAAACATCTTTCATCACTTTGATCAAAATGCACTAGTCTTCACATCATCATACACATGAAGATATTACTTCTAATTGTGATACAATAGAGTAGATTTATTTAGCAGCTCCTAGTCCAGACAGTGATCTTCCTTAGGCTTAAGTGGAGTAATACCCAAGACCAAGGAGAGTGACCATCCCACTAGGTGACTTCTCAGCAAGTTCTTTTGTTTATTTCACTCATTTCTCCTCATTTTTTTTATTTGCTGGGAAACTGACCTTCTGCTCATAACTCTGTTTCTACTTCATAAATCCAGACATTGATGAGACTCAGATGTAAACGTTGTAGCGTCCAGATCCGAGCTGAGTGTCTTTCATTTTTGAACAGTTGTAGACATCAGGCTTAGATATAAATATTGTTGCATCCATATCCAAGCTGAGTATCACTTTGTCACACAGTTTAAACTCTCAAAGTAATCTATACTTTCTAGTGAATGATGAGTAGCCCTCTTTACACATGATTTGCCGACATGAGGTTTTATAGATAAAGTCTTTGCTCATACGAATCTTTCTCCTCAATATGTACACATGTGTCACCTCTCATGGCCAGAGCCGATCAGGCTTCACAGATTCCAATTGCCTTTTTTAAGTTCAAGAACGTGTTTAGGTCAAGAGCCTTGGTGAAAATATCAGCTAATTGTCTTGATGTTGGAACATATTCTATGACCACTATCTTCCCCTCAACCAAGTCTCTAACAAAATGATATCTAATGGCAATATGTTTTGTTTTCGAATGCATTACTGGATTTTTCGATATATTTATTGCACTCTGGTTTTCACAATGGACCAAAAGAGGATTAGAGTCCATACCATAGTCGGCTAGCATGTGTTTCATCCACAACAGTTGTGTGCAACAACTTCCCAGAGCGATGTACTCGGCCTCTGCCGTTGATAACAACACACATTTTTGAATCTTGCTATTCCAAGATACCATGTTGTTCTCAAAGAACAAACATCCCCCTGATGTGCTTCTCCTGTCATCTAAGCTTCCTGCCCAATCTACATCACAAAAACCAGCCAGACTTGTGTTAGTATCTTTGGTGTAGAACAATCACAGATTTGCCGTTCCTTTACATATTTGATGATTTGCTTGAGGGCATTCATATGCGACATACGAGGACTGGCTTGATACCGAGCACATACACCAACACTATAACATATATTTGGTAGACTAGCAGTCAAGTACAATAAGCTTCCTATCATTGCACGATAGAGCTTCTCATCTACTTTCACACCATTTTCATCCTTGAACAATTTACACGTAGTGCTCATAGGGCTCTTTAATTCGTTGGACATGTGTATGTCAAACCTTGTCACCAGATTTTTTGCATATGTGCGTTGCGAGACAAAAATATCTTCATCCATTTGTTTGATCTGAAGACCCAAAAAGTAATTTAGTTCTCCAACCATACTCATCTCAAATTCACGAGTCATGGTTTAAACAAACTCTTTTACCAATTTGTCCTTAGCTCCTCCAAAGATTATGTCATCGACATAGATTTGCATCACAAGGATTTCCTTCTCTTTCTCAAGGATGAACAAGGTTCAGTCCACACTTCCACGCTTAATCCCATACTCAAGTAGAAAGTGTGTCAGACGCTCATACCAAGCTCTAGGGACTTGTTTCAAACAATACAAGGCTCTCTACACCTTGTAAACGCGATTTGGATACTTTGGATCTTCAAAACCTTTTGATTGAGCAACGTACACCTCTTCTTGGAGTAAACCATTCAGAAAAGCACTTTTGACATCCATCTGGTACAGTCTATTTTTAAGTTTGCAAGCAATTACAAGAAGAAGGCATATGGATTCAAAGCGTGCCACTGGTGCAAAATTTTCATCAAAGGCAACTCCTTCTATCTGATAGCACCCTTGTGCAACCAATCTGGATTTGGTCTTCACAACATTTCCATCTTCATCTATTTTATTCTTGAAGACTCACTTAGTACCAATTAAATTTACTTCAGGTGGTCTTGGCACTAACTCCCATACATCATGTCTGGCAAACTGATCAAGCTCTTCGTGAGATGAATCTGTCCAGAATTCATCCTTCAATGCTTCAAACACATCTTTAGGCTCAGTAAATGAAATGAAGCATGCGATCTTAACCATCTCTTTGAAGTTGATTTGCAGCTTTCTTGTGACTCTGTCAACATCTAAGTCGCCTATCACATCCTCTGCCGAATGATTCTTAGGAACTTGTAATTTGTATGGTTCAACACTACTTGTCTGAGGTTCATCATCTGTCTTGAGCACTTTCTCATTCTGATCATGAGTCAAGTTCTCATCTTGATTAGCTGTTGCAGGCTGGGAATCAGGGTGGACGAGATGGATGATCGAAGCTTGTATGGGTCGACCAAAGAGATGATCAGATGGGCGATATGAATGGAATGCAAGTTGTAAACCTGAAAACAAATGCAAAAAAAATGAGATGTGAATTATACTATGATAAATAAAGATAAATAAAGATAGATAGGATGGAATTAGGCTGCTGGTTGTGTGACACTCTCAGCCTAATCAGTTGATGATTGAAGTGGATTGAGATGATGCTTTGCTTGCTGGATGTGTATCACTCTCAAGCTTGGCAAACGAATTGGAATGGAAGGATGAGGGATTGAGGACGCCACAAGACTCTATGGAAAGGAGCCTTGATAAGTCAAGGTGCTTTGGAGTTGCTTCACACAAACTCAAAAGACTTAGAACAATAGTTTTAAGAAAACTAAAAAAATTGAATAATTCTTATTACTTTCAAAATGGGATGATTTACAATGAAGTAAAGACTAGAGCTTTATAGGCTCAAAAAAGGACTCTATAACAGCCTGAAAATGACATAAGGAAATAAAATAAATCGAAATAAAAGTCTTGGATAAGAAGGCTTTGATGGCTCCATGGAAACTAGCCGTTAGCTCGATTTGTGCCTTCAAAAGGATAACTCGGATGATCTTGTATCTGGACAGCTTCTGGACGTGGCCATAATCTTCAAGCCTTCCTGAAATACTTCTCGGTCTTAATAGAAGAGAATATGGCTGTTGGTCTTGGGCAAAAATCTGTAGAAACTCCTCCAAAGCATTTAGTGTAATTGTGGCCATATATGGAATGTTGATGGAGAGAGAGATCCGCCTGATCTCCTGGGTGCTGGTGCAGCTGAGGGCTTCTTGGATGTCTTCTGGATGGTTGAGATGATCTCCTGGCTTCCATGAATAAGTCTGGGTCGAACCAAGTGGAGTTGGTTGAAGACTTTCCATAAATAATATCGGTTTGGCCAATTTGAGTAAACCGGCTTGATCTTTTGGTTGGATTGTGATCCGCCTGATCCAGTGTGGCATGGTGCTTCCTAGGATGTTGTGGAGTGCCTCTGAATGACTTAGAAGGTCGCCTGGTTGCCATTATTTAGGTTGGTTTGATGTGAAACCCGGATCGTCCAAATAAGGCAAGTGTAGAACTGGTTTGGCCGGTTTTGGGAAATTCATCATATCTTCCAATTTCCTTGACCATTTCTCGAGATCTTGGGCTTTCTCAAAAGATGATAAACTCCTATTGACTCCTATGATCTGTTTTGGTTCAGGACGCGTCTTCTTTGGGCTTGAATCTTCTTCTAAAGTTGCATACTCGCAGATGGATGGGCTGAGAAACCTCTAACTTCTAAAATTCATAACTTATTTCTCCATGAATAGTTTGGCCCAGTTCAAATAGGTCTGGACTCCTTCTTGAGTTTAGAATCCATAAAAATTAGCCTCGTCATTTAAACTCTCCTGGTTTGTAAGATATGGCATTTTTAGTGCACATATGTCCTGGTTGGCGCCTTGGCGGGTTGAGTAGGGGATTGGGTTGACCTCTGGTTCAGTTGCTGATCTGATGGCCGCATCATACCCTCCCCCTTGACAAATTTCCGACCTCGAAACTGGATAACCTGCACCAAGATAGAGCAAGTCAGCTTTCATACTCTTTTGAGATGCTAAGGTCTTACCTTGATATTGTTTCGGTTTTGGGATGGATTGTGCATCAAGTGGCTCTTCTTTCAGCAAATAGGATATGATCACGCCTCTGCTATGGAATTTGGCATTGATTCTATCCTTCAGTGATGGTCCTTCATACTCCTAGTAGGCTTGGTTCTGACCATCTTTGGGGTTGATCCTCCTAGCAACAAAAGATTATCCGGTGGGATTTCTTTGAAGCTTTCTTCTTTGGAACCTGAAAATTTTTCAACATTCTGGACAAAGACCAAGTGGATTATATCTGATACTGGAGTTTCATGAACATAATTTGTTATGGTCGAATTTACCTTGGATGCTTTAGCATGATGAAGAATGATATTCTTCCTTGGACAAGTTTGGTTTGGTGGCTGCATTTCTTGCAACTTTCGATCTTGGTTGGTATGATCACCTTCTTTTGATAGCTCAGCTTGGTTTTTATGTTCCTCTTGACTTATCTCTGGATCAAAACATCTTGGCAAAGACAAGTATATTATACCAAAACAAAGGGATTTATAAATTGATATAAACATAGAACAATTAACACTACAAGAAAACGTTTCCATAACAACGAAGATTTACGACGAAAATATTTCCTCGTAAATTTGCATGGTGTTTACAACGCAGTTACGAGGAGACCAAATTTCGTCGTAAACTCCATGTAAATTTACGAGGAAATATTTTCGTCGTAAAGTCCATGTAAGTTTACGACGAAAGTACGTGGAATGAGAAATACGTCGTAATCGTTACATCGACATTACAACGAAACATGTTACCGTTATATTTAGGTGAAAACGTGTATTCAATGTGCTTTAACTTACCTAATTTCGTCGTAAAGTCGTTATAAATATTATGTTAAAACCATGTAAAACATTCCTTGTAAAATCGTTGTTATATTTCAACTACCCAACTCAAAAATTTCTCTATATATATGTCATTTCCCACAACTCTCATCCTCACAACACACAAACGAAAAAAAAAAATCAGAAAAAAAAAAATTTCAAAAAAAAATCTAAGAAAAAAATGGCCGGTGGCGGTAGTATTTACGAGTTACGGAGTTGGATGTATTTGCACAAAGACTCCGACGGGAGGGTGACGAACGCATTTCTGAGCGGGCTAGAGACATTCATGCACCAGGTGGGCTGTACACCGATCACGCAGGAAAGCGGTAAGATGTTCTGCCCCTGTTGGAAATGCAAGAATTCAAAATTTGCACGTAGTGAAACTGTATGGAAGCATTTAGTAAACGGAAGATTTACGCCACAGTACTACATTTGGTATCAACATGGAGAGGGTTATGTGGGAAATGAAGCTAGTAGTAGTAATAATAATTTTGAGGATGCTCATCATAGTGAGGAAACGAATCATTTGCATAATGAATATAATTATCATCAAGAGGAGCAGATGGTAGATCATGATAGGGTTCAAGATATGATTAGTGATGCATTTTTAGAAACAACTACAACAATAGCTGATGGAACTGGAAATGTAGAAGAACCTAATTTGGATGCAGAAAAGTTTTATGAAATGCTAGATGCTGCAAATCAACCAATCTACACTGGTTGTAGAGAAGGTCTCTCTAAATTGTCTCTAGCAGCTAGGATGATGAATATTAAAACGGATCATAATTTACCTGAGAATTGCATGGATGCATGGACGGAGTTGCTTAAAGAGTATTTGCCAGAAGACAGCGTGTCTGCTGAATCTTATTATGAGATTCATAAATTGGTTTATAGTCTTGGGTTGCCTTCGGAGATGATTGATGTTTGCATCGACAACTGCATGATCTACTGGAAAGAAGATGACAAGTTAGAAGAGTGTCGATTCTGCAAAAAACCACGATTCAAACCGCAAGGCCGTGAGAGGAATATGGTACCGTACCAAAGGATGTGGTACCTACCAATTACAGACAGATTGAAAAGATTATATCAATCTGAGAGGACTGCTGCGTCGATGAGGTGGCATGCGGAACATGTCCAGAGAGATGGTGAGGTTGCACATCCATCAGACGCAAGAGCGTGGAAACATTTCAACAAGGTACACACAGATTTTGCTACAAATATTCGGAATGTCTATCTTGGGTTACGCACCGATGGATTTTTGACCATATTAATCCCTGGGCCGAAGCATCCAAAACGGTCTCTTGATGTTTTTCTTCAACCATTGATAGAAGAGCTAAAGCAATTGTGGTCAGAAGGGGTGAGGACGTACGATTGTTCCATGAAAAACAATTTTACGATGCGAGCAGTTCTGCTGTGGACGATAAGTGATTTCCCTGCTTATGGGATGTTGTCTGGCTGGACAACACATGGAAGATTATCTTGTCCATATTGTCTTGGATCGACGGATGCTTTTCAACTGAAGAATGGTAGGAAGAGTTGTTGGTTTGATTGTCATCGTCGCTTTCTTCCACTTGCCCATCCGTACAGAAGAAATAAGACATTGTTTCGGCACAAAAAAATTGCCAGAGACAGTCCTCCTCCATATCTCACCGGCCAGCAGATCGAAGCAGACATTGATTATTACGGAGCTCAGGAAACAGTTAAGGTTGGAGGAAATTGGCATGTTCCTGGAAATATGCCTGATGGGTATGGTGTCTCTCACAATTGGCATAAGAAGAGTATATTTTGGGAGCTACCCTATTGGAAGGATCTTCTCTTACGCCACAATCTGGATGTCATGCATATTGAGAAGAATTTTTTTGAAAACATCATGAATACATTACTTAACGTCCCTGGGAAGACAAAAGATAACAAAAAGTCAAGGATAGACTTACCTTATATTTGCTCAAGAAGTGAGTTACATATCAAGAGCAATGGAAACGTTCCTGTTCCCATCTTCCAGTTGTCATCAGAAGCCAAAACAACCTTGTTTGACTGGGTTGCATCAGAAGTTAAGTTTCCTGATGGTTATGTTTCAAATCTGTCAAGATGTGTTGAACGAGGTCAAAAGTTCTCCGGAATGAAGAGTCATGATTGTCATGTGTTTATGCAACGACTACTTCCATTTGCTTTTGCCGAGCTCCTTCCAGCAAATGTCCATGAAGCACTTGCAGGAAATTATAATTTTATAATATATATATACATATGTTATGAAATGTTATTAATTTGATTACTTTTGCAATATACAGCCATCGGAGCATTTTTCAGAGATCTTAGCACACGTACGTTCAAGGAAGAAGGCATCGAACAACTTCATCAGAACATTCTGATCATATTGTGCAACCTGGAGAAGATATTTCCTCCTTCATTTTTTGATGTCATGGAGCATCTAGTTGTCCACCTACCGTATGAAGCATTGCTTCGTGGACCTGTTCACAACGGATGAATGTATCTGTATGAGCGACAGATGAAACATTTGAAGGGGAAAGCAAGAAATCTTGCAAAGGTGGAAGGTTCAATAGTTGCGGGGAGTTTGACAGCCGAAACATCTAACTTCACATCATACTACTTTGCTCCAACTGTTCGTACGAGAAAAAGAGTTCCTAGAAGATATGATGATGGTGGAGTACCGACATCATATCCAATTGATGGTGTTCCTGACATTTTCTGCGAAATTGAACGGTATGGTGGTAAAATGAAAGAAGTATGGTGGTCATGTGAAGAGGATAAACATAGTGCCCACACTTATATTATGCTCAACTGCGAGGATGCAGTGACCCGTTACTTTGAAAGGTAAATATTTTTGTGAATGTTAATTATATGAATTGAAGTTAATTATGTATGACTTGATTATTTGTTTAATTTGCAGCATGTTTGTACCTCAAGTTGAAGAAGCATTACCAGGAATATCTGCAACTGATGTGGACACACGTAAAGATAAGCACTTTGTCAAGTGGTTAAAATCACAGGTACGGTAGTATATCTCATACATTGATTAATTAAGTAAGTGTTTTGATACTTCAATATTAATTAAGAATATCTGCTTTTTGCATGTTGATTATGACGATCCTTATTATCCCGTATGGTTTCACGAATTGGTTCAAGGTCTAGTTGCAAAGGTCACCACATCACCTATGTATTTCACACGAGGATTTACCTTTCACACATACGAGTATGGGAGACATCGGGCAACGAGTAACTACGGAATATGTGTGAAAGGTGAAACAGACTTTTACGGGATCTTGCAGGAGATTGTTGAAGTGGAATTTCCGGGGTTATTGAAGCTAAAATGCGTCCTCTTCAAATGTGAATGGTTCGATCCTGTTGTGAACCGAGGGATTCGGTATAACAAATTTGGTGTTGTGGATGTCAATTTAGATGGCTCCTAGGAGGAAACCAGCAGCACCTACTTATGCCCAGTTGTTTGGCGATGGTTCTGGTACATCTTCTTCCGGTCCATCGTCTTCCGATGCAGTTCCAGATTCTCAGACTTCTCAGAGAGTTTCTTCGAGTCCTCCTCTTCCGCCGCAGATGCCTCCACCTCCTCCTCCAGCGGCTGCACCTCAGCCTGTTCCAGAAGGTGCAGTTCATCCGGATTTGCGTGTGCCTTCATATGCTCCATTCGCGAGATATACAGTGGAGGATTTGCTTGCCCAGCCTGGACGGGAGGGATTGGATGTTCTAGACCCCGATAGACCCCGAGGAACTTATTGGTAAGTTATTAATTTTTATTACTTTAAAATTTAAATTATTTTTATTTTCTAACGGTTAAATTGTTTTTTTTCAGGTTTGGGGCTAACAACCGTGTTAGCCGGAGCGTTTCGGCGATGATTAAAGGTTACTACGACGAGGCATATCCGAACTGGAGCAAGACACCAAATCACGTTAAGATCACTTGGTTTAAATGTTTTGCGGTAAGATTTTTAAATTTAATTAAATTTTCACTTTTAAATATATATATATATATATTTTAATATTTATTATTAATTGTAATTTTTTCAAAATTTTTGTGTTTCAGCAAAAGTGGCATTGGTCTTTGGGAATCACCGAGAGTGTGAAGGCGGAATTCGTTGCAAAGGCAAAGATCCGCCTCTGCAACACAGTCTCCGATTGGAAGGACAAGTGGGAGATCTACGGGTATGAGGGAAAGCCCACTGAGCTCACGAAGGATGTGTGGGATGGCCTCATCGCCTATTGGGAGCACCCCTCTTCGATCAAAAAGGCCAATTCGTGCTCGGCTTCTCGAAGGACGAAGGATAGAGATGGTCATTTGCCCATGCTTCACAGAACCGTACAAAAACCTTATGCAGGAATCCGTCTAGAAGCTGTAAGTTTTGTTTTAAATATATATTTTAAAATATTCAATTAATATAATTTTTAATATTTAATTTAATTTTTTTTTTGTAGTTCGAGAAGACGGGAGTCTTACCATCTCTGTCTGAGCTATTCAAGATGACTCACGCCACATCCGACGGAGTTTTTGTGGATCCTGCATCTGAGAAAATCTTCCAAGCAGTGGCTGCTCGGATTAAAGAACGGGAGACGTAACTAACCCAGGAGTCTCCCGATGGATTACCCGTCACATTGTCCACCGAAGACGCCGAAAGAATCTTCGAAGAGGTACAACTTAAAATTTTTGTTTACATTATTTTTAATATCTTAACATAATTATCTATATTAATATATATTTTAATTTTATAGGTGGCTCCTAAAAAAAGGGACGGATAGTCGGTATAGGCTCTGTTAACGAAGTTGCAAGGGCAAATTTGTCATACACTTCGATACAGGATGAAGAGACTTCTCAGATGAAAGCTCGAATGGATAGCCAGCAGGTTCGTTTAGACTCTCTTAAGGATTTGCCAGACGTGATGGCCGTGGGAAACCCGGTTATGCAGAGAATGTTGAGTGAGAGACGAGCCGCTCTTGGGTTGCCAGTACGAGATCCCCAAGAGTCCGATCCAACCTGTCAACAGCCGAGCAACCCCACCGACTACTTCGAGGATATGTAGTTTTTTTTATATTTCTGTTTGTATTATGAATTTAAATATTATTGTATGACTTTTAAATGCTTTTTTAAAAATATGTTTTTCATTTTCATATTTCGTTTTAAAATTTAAATTATTTTAAATTCCGAATATTAAATAAATTCAAATTTATTATATATATTAATAATAAGAATCGATGTAAACTTCACGTAAATGTTTACGAGTGATTAACGTCGAAAAATTTACGAGGGTTTTACATCGAAATGTTTATGTGTTCTTTACAACGAAAGTATTTACGTCTGCTTTACATCGAAACAGTTACGTGGAGTTTACCACAAAAACTTACGTCTCGTTTACGATGAAACCTTGCCCTGCGCTTTACGAGGAATTTATGTCGTCGTAAACGTAACAAGTTGTTTACGACGAAATCTCTGTTACGACGGATGTTTTACAACGAAACGTATTTCGAGGGTAATTCGTCGTAAAACCCTGTTTACGACGAATTTACAACGAATATTGCCCTCGTAAAAAACATGTTTTCGTGTAGTGTAACCCTTAAATCAGTTGTGGCAGCAAGAACTTCTTGTTCTTTCTTTGCCTTGTACTCACCTTGGTTTCCTGGAATAATTTCACTTTTCCTTGGAAAAGACAAGTGCATTAATCTTGTCATGGAATTAATAATATCATGATGATCTAGAGTGAAATTTACCTCAGGTTTTGGCACTTGAACAATCTATTGTTCAGATTTCGGTTTCCACTTGTGGTGTGGATTTTGATTGAGCTAATGTTCTGGTTCGGTCCTTGTAACCTCAGTAAGAATATGGCTCTCATCTGGTACCCCTGTACCAAGAAGATTCACGTTTAAACCAGTAGCTAAAGGATGTGTTAGACACTTACCTTGGTTTGATACTTTTATTACTGGTTTTGCTTCTTTAAGCAAATTTGATTGCTTTTCCTTCTGGTCCATTAGAA
The DNA here is from genome assembly GCF_020379485.1 of Brassica napus. Taxonomy (NCBI): domain Eukaryota; kingdom Viridiplantae; phylum Streptophyta; class Magnoliopsida; order Brassicales; family Brassicaceae; genus Brassica; species Brassica napus. The sequence goes on along the minus strand of NC_063449.1, from coordinate 2,653,176 downwards.
GGTTTTGCTCTTAGTGTGTCATCTCCATGGGATCTAGACTCTTTAATACCTGTAATAACACTCTTGGACAAAGACAAGTGCATCATACAAGTGGTAGATGATTTATGAACAATATCATCAAGTATAGGACTTACCTTAGCCTTTACTTGCATAGTAGCATGCTCTTGTTTTTCTTTGGACCTGATCAAAGTGTTTTGGCCGACACTTATACTCATCTTCATGGCCTCTGGGATGTCACTCTTCTGGTCTAAGCAGTGGACAATGGCGTGCCCTTGGTTTGGCTGAAAGTAGTCTTGTTGAGGCAAGACTCTTTGCCTTCTTGTGCCACAATTTTTCTTGCTTCTTTGAAACCATGAGTTAGATACCTCCTTGGGAATAGTTCTTGGATTTCAGAACTTGTAAAATCTGGTGCAAACTCATATCTTATGACTTCTTTAAGAGCTCTCCACATTTTGATAGTTGGTTCCTTGTAAAACCGCCTATCATCTTCTTCTTGTACCCACCATTTAAAGTATTCTTCTCTAAGTTGATCAATAGCATAAGCTAGCCTCTCTTTCCTCAGGATGTTGTTGAAGTGAAACCATTCATCAAGGTTCCACTCCCATTTTAGATAACCTCTTTTTCCTGAAAATTTAAAGAGTTCAATTTTACCAGCAAAAGAATTATAATCAAACCGAGAATTAACAACATGATGGTTGTGGGTTTTAGAAGTTGGAGTTTTATTGATCCTTGGAGGATCTGGTGGCTTGGGCTCAACATATACAGCCCCTGGTACATCTCCAAAGCTTGTTTTTCCTTGCTGTGGTCGTTGGCCTTGTGCCTGATTTCTTTTCTCCAATTGAGCAATCTTAATTTGGAGCTTTTGTAGAGCTACGGACTGTTGGCTCAATGTGGCCTCTAGGTTTTGGCCGTGTCCCTTCTCTTCCATTGCTTCCTGAAAACAATCTCAAAGAGCAAGTGAAAGTATGGAAAGTTTTGGTAAAACCAAAATAAGATAGATGCAATGATGCAATTTACACTAAACCGAGAATTATGCAAATGTGAACCGATATGAACTAACTATGCAATAAATGATTTTTCTTTTGGTTTTCTGAATGTAAATTCGAAATGAAACTATATGATATGATAAGAAACACAAATGGAAAGAAAATATGAAAAGCAAACTAGCAATGAATTTTTTGTTTTTTTTTTTGAATTATTCTCTTAAGATGAAACAATTAAACCAACAATATGCAAATGATCTAAACTATGGTTTTAAATATTTTTTTTCTTTTCTTTTCTGATGCAAGCACGAAATAAATCAGTATGAGATGCTATGAACAATAAATGGAGAGAAAAATATGGAAACAAACTAACAAGGATATTTTTTTTTTGAGTTTTTAGTTTAAGAAATGCAATAAACCTAACAATATGAAACAAATGCTTCAAACTTATGATCAATGATTAATGATTTTTTTTTTAATGCAGCAATATGATATGCAAGAAATACTTCAACTAAAATGGTCTAATAAAATAACTAAGATGATTTTTTTTTTTTAAGGATATGCAAACAAGGAAACAAATTCAAAATGGCAATTTTTATGGGATTTTTGATTATGGAAACAAAACAAAAAGGAAACTAACAAGAATTTCGAAACTAAGTGCAAGTAACATGAATCAAAAACATCTTTCTTTTTTTTTCGTGGTTTTAAAATTTGATGAACAGCAAGAACATAAAAATGAAGAAACAAAACTTGAAACAAAGAAACTGTTTTTATGGGTTTTCGGTTTATAAGATGAAAAAAAACAAATGCAAGCAAATATGAATGATGCAAGGATAGAATGAACTGATTCAGGAACTTGGATGGGTCGACCAAAGAGATGATCGGATGAGCGATATGAATGGAATGCAAGTTGTAAACCTGAAAACAAATGCAAAACAAATGAGATGTGAATTATACTATGATAAAACAAGATAAATAAAGATAGATATGATGGAATTAGGCTGCTGGTTGTGTGACACTCTCAGCCTAATCAGTTGATGATTGAAGTGGATTGAGATGGTGCTTTGCTTTCTGGATGTGTATCACTCTCAAGCTTGGCAAACGAATTGGAATGGAAGGATGGGGGATTGAGGATGCCACAAGACTCTATGGAAAGGAGCCTTGATAAGTCAAGGTGCTTTGGAGTTGCTTCACACAAACTCAAAAGACTTAGAACAATAGTTTTAAGAAAACTAGAAAAACTGAATAATTCTTATTACTTTCAAAATGGGGTGATTTACAATGAAGCAAAGACTAGAGCTTTATAGGCTCGACAAAAGACTCTATAACAGTCTGAAAATGACATAAGGAAAGAAAATAAATCGAAATAAAAGTCTTGGATGAAAAGGCTTTGATGGCTCCATGGAAACTAGCCGTTAGCTCGATTTGTGCCTTCAAAAGGATAACTTGGATGATCTTGTATCTGGACAGCTTCTGGACGTGGCCATGATTTTCAAGCCTTCCTAAAATACTCCTCGGTCTTAATAGAAGAGAATATGGCCGTTGGTCTTGGGCAAAAATCTGTAGAAACTCCTCCAAAGCATTTAATGTAATTGTGGCCATATATGGAATGTTGATGGAGAGAGAGATCCGCCTGATCTCCTGGGTGCTGGTGCAGCTGAGGGCTTCTTGGATGTCTTCTGGATGGTTGAGATGATCTCCTGTCTTCCATGAATAAGTCTGGGTCGAACCAAGTGGAGTTGGTTGAAGACTTTCCATAAATAATATCGGTTTGGCCAATTTAGTTAACCGGCTTGATCTTTTGGTTGGATTGTGATCCGCCTGATCCAGTGTGGCATGGTGCTTCCTAGGATGTTTTGGAGTGCCTATGAATGACTTAGAATGTCGCCTGGTTGCCATTCTTGAGTTTGGTTTGATGTGAAACCCGGATCGTCCAAATAAGGCAAGTGTAGAACTGGTTTGGTCGGTTTTGGGAAATTGATCATATCTTCCAATTTCCTTGACCATTTCTCGAGATCTTGGGCTTTCTGGAAATATGATAAACTATTCTTGACTCCTATGATCTGTTTTGGTTCAGGACGCGTCTTCTTTAGGCTTGAATTTTCTTCTAAAGTCGCATACTCGCAGATGGATGGGCTGAGAAACCTCTGACTTCTAAAATTCATAACTTCTTTTTCCATGAATATTTTGGCTCAATTCAAATTGGTATGAACTCCTTCTTGAGTGTAGAATCCATAAAAATTAGCCTCGTCATTTATACCCTCCTGGTTTGTAAGATATGACATTTTTAGTGCACGTTTGTCCTGGTTGGCGCCTTGGCGGGTTGAGTAGGGGATTAGGTTGACCTCTGGTTCAGTTGCTGATCTGATGGCCGCATCATTAACCTCTTGCATACTACAACCACTTCTATCATCAAAGGGAACATTAACTGCATTAGAAAACATCTTGGTAGTTTTGTTGTAGACTCTAAAAGCCATGCTATGAGTAGAGTATCCCAGGAATATTCCTTCATCACTCCTTGAGTCAAACTTGCCCAGGTTTTCTCTGTCGTTGAGTATGTAACAGATGCAACCGAAAATGTGAAGATGGCTTAAGTTCAGTGTCTTCCCTCTCCAGATTTCATAGGGAGTATTTTTTGTTCCAGGTTTAACATAGACTATGTTGATTATATAGCAGGTTGTAATGATAGCTTTTGCCCAAAACCTGGTAGGAACTTGATTGTAATGCATTATTGCTCAAGCTATTTCTTACATTGTTCGATTCTTCCTCTCAACAATACCATTTTGTTGAGGAGTTCTGGGAGCTGAGAACTGGCGCCTGATACCTTGTTCCTGGCAGAACGTTTCAAAAGCATCATTTTGAAATTCTCCTCCATGATCACTTCGGATCTGTGCAACTCTTCCTTTTTCATTGGACAATTGCAACACTAACATCTTGAAGCTTTGCAGCATTTCTGATTTTTCCCTCAGAAACCTGACCCATGTGAAGCGAGAGAAATCATCCACTAACACAAAGATGTATCTTCTACCAGCAGTTCTCTCAGTCTGAATAGGACCCATAAGATCCATGTGTATCAATTCTAACACACGTTTGGATGTAATCTCTTTGACTTGTATAGGTATTGCCTTGACAACATGCTTTGCAGACTATCCCTGAGGATTCTTCTAATTTAGGCACTCCCCTTACTACATTGGCTTTGACAATTCTCTGCAAACCATTCACATTCATATGCCCCATGCGCTTATGCCACATATCCAATTGAGATTGTGAGGCAGACTTACACACATTTGATGGAACACCTTCAAGCACAACATTTCCCTTGGTGTCTATCCCTTGGCATTCAGTATTGGTGAAGACAACTTTAAGCCATTCATCGCGTAGCTGACTGATACTAATAAGGTTAGCTTTTAAACCTTCAACATAGTAGACATTTACCAATGATGGCTGTTCTAGACTGTCTCGGTTTCCAACCCCCCCCCCACCCCCCCCCCCCCCCCCGGATTTTAGCGTTTCCGACATCTCCAGAAGTCAGTAAGATGTTAAGACTTGTTGTTCTCCAGTCACACCCACTATCAAAATACCAGGAAACTTGTTTGGACACTTCAGACGACATGTAGGCTACCAAACTATTCAGATAGTTAGAAGAGTTGTCCTCTGGTTCTATCTGTGATAGATTACACACCATTTGAAGTACATCATCAATGCATGTTTTAGCTTTCTCTTTATGCATGTCGATTTCTACACCTTCCATTTGAGCTATGTTGCAAATGACATCAAACTCATCATCAAACTCATCTTCCATTTGTCTTGCATACAGAATCGACTTAGGAATCCAAACAGTGCCACATGACCTTGGTTAAGGATAAACCACACCGTTTTCCCAAACCTTTTTAATATTGTTGGTCTGTTCATAGCAATATGGCCTTGGTGTCCACACGAGTTGCAACTTCTTTAAATGTTAAGAAGTTTTTCACTGGAGCTTTTCTCTTCACTATCTGAATGTTCGAACTGCTTTTTGGTTGCTCTTTCACAGGAACTTCAGTTGATTTTGATTCTGGACGTACAAAGATTGTAGTCCCGGAGGTTGTTGAAGTAGACGCCTGAGTCTTCCTCATCTACTCACCACAGTAACCAAGTCCCATGCTCACATTAGGCGGTTGTTCTATGTTCAGGATTTTATCGAGCTTTTTCGTTCCAGTATTCAGCATTCTTATCCTCTTGTAATTGTCACTCAAACTGACTTCCAGACTTATATTCTTCTCTTCTTCTCTTCTTCCTTATTCAATAGATCAGCCAGTCTAGACACCCTTAACTCAAGTTCACTGATCCTCTTTTGTTCTGCAGTGTCCTCGATCAGTATAGCTTTACCAGTTGAACATGTTTTATTAGGGATTTCAGCAGGTTTCTCCATCTCAAGTATATTAATCTGAGCTTCTAACAATACTTTATTTTTTAGCAGCTTCAGATTATTGTTTCTTAAAGACACCTAGTTGTCATACAGCTTTCGATACTCAACTGTTGGATCAATTTCTCCGTCATCATCTGATTCAGAATCCACTGCTGACTTACTATCTTCTTTCTCACTCACCAGTGCAACTAGGTTTATCATATGTTCATCACCTTCTTCATCCACAGATTCAGTATCACTGAAACTTAGAAAGGATTTTTTCTCCTTTTTTGAACAAATTTGGGCACTCAACTTTTTTGTGACCAAATCCTTTACACTCTCCGCACTTGAGTTCTTTCCGCTTGGTAAGAGGACATTCTGATCTGATATGTCAATATCTCTTACATTCATGACATTGCAGATCATGTTTCTTGTTAAACTGATTCCCATCACTTCTAGAGTTTCTAAAACCAGTTCGCTCCTTGTCACGTCACCACTCTTGATTTGATTCATTTGTCTGTTGAAACCCTTGACTTCTTCCCTGACCTTTTTCAATCCTTCTCAGAGCCTTCTTGAAGTTCCGAGCTATCAGTCCCATACTATTCTCCAGTTTCTGATTCAGTGTATCATCCATTACTTGTATCTTATCTTCCTCCTTCTCAGCCGAGAAAGCGATCCCTTTACCCCTTCTAGTTTGATCACCACCAGATTCCATTTCTCCAGCTTTAAGTATTCCCACAAGTTGTGAAAATTTCATATCATCAATGTTCATTCCAACCTTCAGCAAGGGTTTGTAGTTTGCAAATTTTTCTGGAAGACATCAAATCATTTTCTGGACCAACTTCTTGTCCTTGTACTCCTTACCAAGTACTGTAGCTTCATGAGCAATTGCACTTAGCTTGGAGCTGAATACTGTTATTGACTCATCTTCAGATATCCATAAATTTTCGAATTGAGCAGCTAGATGATCAAGTCTTGTTCTTTTGACAGTTGAAGTGCCCTCATAAAAGTCTACGAGAGTATCCCATGCGTCCTTTGCTGAGGAGCATCTTTGAACAAGTTTAAACCGTTCTAGATCAATTGCATTGAAGATTTCAGAAATAGCTTTAGAGTTGAACTTATATCCTAACTTGTTGCTTTCCGTCCACTGCTCCTTTGGTTTTGGAGCATACTCGCCATCCTCATTTTTGACACATGGTTCCGTCCATCCTGACTCCACAGTAGTCCCTACATCTTCTTCAATACCTTTAAGCCTTTGTTTCATTTGAACTTTCCAATGTCTGAAGTTGTTTTCATTAAGCATAAGAGTTCTTTGTACAACCATAAGCTCCTTTGATGAATCCATGCTCACCTCAGGATCTCTACCTGTTATAGATCGATGGATCTAAATAGGTTCCCGCTCTGATACCCACTGAAAAACTTTGAGCACAGATCTTTAAATGTAGAGAGCTCAAATGAATTGCAAAAACAGTACTCATATTATAAACTCTTTAAACAAATTACCCCTAATATGTTTAATCAGGTTTAATTGACTTAACAACACGTGAATCAACACTGGCCGGTTTCTAAACACTCAAGAATAGAATCGTAATGATCTCTCTCTCACGCAAATTTTTCTTTCTTCAAAAGCTCAACTCGCTTGAACACTCATCCCATTCGGTGATCTGATCTTCTTGTTAGAGATAATCTCAAATCTTCAACTCTAATCCTAGAATCCCTCGATTCAATGTTTATCCTCAAAAGTGAGAAGTCTTCATTTGCCACGTCATCTCCTAGGTTTGAATGACTCCCGCCAAACATTCAGACTTGATCAGCATTGTTTTGGTTTAACACTTTGGTGAATTTCAAGTCTCAACATCCTCTGCTCACAAAGTGACTCAAACCGGCTGGGCTTTTTTGGAGGCTAGGCGCGGAGGTTGTTAGGGGTTTCGTCAGTGGGGTTCGGCTTTCAGGGTCAGGGTTCAGATCATTTTTCTTTTTGGATCTGCCTGTTGGTCTTGGCGCTCTGTTGCAAGTTGATGTACTGCCTTCTCGTGAGTTTGCTGTGGTGGTTCTGTAGCTTTCTCGACGGTGACGATGGGTGGGGGCGGTTGGTGATGTGACCCAAATTAACAGCTATGGCTCAACGAGGATCTTAAGGTACGAACCAGGTAAGCAACTGATCATAGCTTGGCTTAATGGGCATTTTATGGGCCTTATCGGTTTGATCCATGAAATTCTAGACCGAGAGAAGCTAATGGGCTTGATGCAGAATGTGGAGGCCTTATGCTCAATAAGAAACCAGTGTTTGGATTTGTCTAAGAAAGGCCCACACAATCCTGGTCGTATAATATATCAATCTGACGGCAATTCCGAGATCTTCAACCATGCAAAAAGAAGCAACCAGCCGAAGAGTTCTGCGACCAAAACTTTCAATTTGGTCAACAGTTTTGGTCTTTGGTCAAGTCAATATTCCTAGTCAAGTCTTCATGGTTTTAAGAGCTTTATAGTTTCTAGGATTGACTAGAATATTTATTTCTTTCACAGCCTATTATATAAAGGCTTGCTATTGTATTGTTTTAATCATTCAACATTTTTAATCAAAAACCTTTCTTTTTATTCTTGTTGAATCCTTTGTTCTTAATCGGACATCGTAGCTTCTAAGTCGTCAGAGTGAGTCATATCTTCGGGCTTAGGAGTTCGGTAGTATCAAGAGACTTTCCGCACCTCTTGTGTCACCATTCGATCCACGTTCCTTGATCGTTTGTGCTTTTTAGCTCATTCGGTGCAAGACTTATCCAATCTACCAACCTTAGAGTGATCCTTCTAATTTAGGGCGTATCATGGGGTATCAGAGCCACTCTGGGGTTCAGAGTTCTTCACAGCCAACCATTCTTAATTTATCATCTTCTGATCTTATGTGTCTTTTGGACTACTGAAGACAAACCATGAAGAGACGCCAACCATTCTTCACTCTTCATCTTCTAAGAGATCACCTGTGTTTGGACTACTGATCAACCACGAAGAGAAGGCAGCACGCAAAGCACAAGAAGACAAGTTGCGAGAATGGAGGTACAACAAATGCATAGCCGAGATGATAGCAAAATATGAGCGTGGCCAAGAGAAGGAAGCCAGGAAATCACGACCTAAGAGAGACAAATGGAAGAAACATGTCAACAAAGATGCCATACAATCTTACCTTGGTTCTAGATCAATGGAGTTAAACCGAGCAGTCCAAAGAGTTTTATAATGCCGTTTAGAGTTTTATAATGCCGAATTTTGGATTAGTAAGACATAAAATAATAAGTATTCGTAAGATGATTATGCCCGCATGTACGGACAAAACACCTAGTGTTAAGTATTGTACGCCTCCAAAATGTAAATCCAAAGATTTTAAGTCAAAGTTTATAACTACAACATAAGTAGGTGCTTATACCTAATTCTACACATAATCTCTTATATATTAAAAGAAATACATTTTTTTATTCTAACATTAGGGGGGTGTCCGCGCTTCGCGCGGAATATTGTTTTATTATTGCTAAGAGCATGATTTTTTTTTTGCATAATGTAATTATGTTGTCGTTTTTATTTGTTAAGATCATTATTTGATGTTTTTAGTGTGTTATGTAGTAGGTGATAAGTTAATATATTTTGCGTTTGTTTTTTTTGAATAATGTGTTGTTGTGTGTATAGTACTCGTTAGTAGTCAAATGAGTCTATAACGTAAACTAATATTGAATTTCAATAACTTTGCATCTACGCATTTGTTGATTCTAAGATTAACGGTTTCATCGTCAAAATTGTATTATATTTTTTTTATATTTTTGAAAATTATAATTTTTAAGATGTTTTTTGCCGTCTCCCCATATTTTAAACTTGAGCCCCCACCGTCTATGTATTTCGTTACATTTCTGGTGTGCGGTGCTTCTCACCATCACCGGAAAAAGACTCACATTTTTCACTTGTTCTTCTTGCCTTCTTCACCTATGAGATTATATGGTATTTATTGCAGATCGGGTTTATGAATTTTCAGTTGTTCGGTTGCACGGCATTGTAGGCTGTTCCAGTCAATATTGACTGCTCCTCTTCTTCCTTAGATTTCAGCTGATGTTAGGAACTGCATCTCCTTGGTTGGATCAGAGTTTATTCGTCTTTGATTTTGTATTCCTCGTCGTTGGCTTACCGTCAATAGTCTCTGCTCGTTTTGGTTTTCAAGATCTAGTTTTTGGTGTTCTGACTTCTATGCTCTCTTTCATAACTCGAGGACGGCTCCATAGTTTTCTGATTTCGCTCAGTCTCCCTTTCCCTCTCTATTCTTGCATCTCTTTGCAGCTTTCATCGCATCTCTGGTGGCTCTCCCTTTCACCATGTTTGCCACTCGAGATTTGGATAATGTTTTCGTTCGTGTATGCTATGTGGGCTTGGAAGGTTATTTCTGGTCTCAAGTTTAGTCTCTGATTTTTTGGTGGTTGCCTTCCATTCTCCCTTTCTCAAGTTGTTTCTTTTCTTTCCATGTTTTCCTTGGTATGGGTGTGCGGAGTTAGTCTCTTGGAGCTTTGGTTCCTTCTATCCAGAGCTTTGTGGTTTTTCAGTTGCATGCCGTCTTGTATTTTCTTGTTTAGTTTGTCAGATGTTTCTTACTTTTTAGCTACTGGTTGTGATTCCGGTGTTTTACGCATATATTTTCCTGCTTTTTGGTGGCTTTGGCCTTTCGATTATTATTCTTCCTTTGGCCCGCTTTCTTAGTTTATGCGTTGGTTGTCTAGTTTCTTATTCTTAATTTGATTTATCTTATGATACTAATAGTGAAATAAATATAATTTGTAAATGAAATAATAAAAATTAGAAAAAATAATAAAATGATGAAAAATCTTGCTATTTTCAGGTGTGAATAAATTAAATATTTAAAATATATTTATATTATTTTATTTATTTCTTGAATTTTAGAGACCAATAAGTGTGAGAAGGATTAGATAATACACAATTAGAAATTGATGGAGAAAATTGCAATAATTTAAGAAAAGAAGAATTTAAATACAAAAAAAAAACATGAGGACACATGTCAACGAACCCCCCTTCCACATGTCATAAGAAGGGAAAAACCCAACTTTATATATATAGATTGTTTACTATGTTGACGTGTCAACACCATGGTTCTTTTTATATTCTAAATTAATAAATCCTTCTCTTACTAGAAGAATTAAGAATCTCTTACATATTAATTGAGAAACATTACAACATTTTAGGTAGCCACGTGTCATCACTAGAATGCTTCTTAGAATCCTTAGGAAAATAGGTTGGTCCATCTAAAAATATATTATATTTTTAATTAAATTATCAAATTGATTAGTAGTGTACATAATAAATATTCTTCATCATTTTCTTAAATAAAAACTAAGGAATTGTCTAATATGATTAACATACATATGATAATTAACACACATATATTATTATAAGAAATTAAACAATCACATTAAACATATAAGAAAAATATAGATTTTTTCTTATATCTTATATTTGATTTTTTAAAACGATTATAAATAATCTCACATTGTAAATTTTGTGAAAATATACAAATGTAAATAAATCATATGAGTAGGAAGCTTCAAGTAATAAATATTCATATATAAATCTATATCAATAAAGTATAGTTTTTTCTCTCATTGGGGGAAAAATGACACCTGTCATAATATCATTTGATGAAAGGTATTTTAGATTCGGGTTTGGGCTACTCATGTTTCTTTGTTTGTTTTGTGGGCTTTTGAAAATTCAAAGATGGCCCATCTTCTTTGTTTGTATCTTCTATGACCATGGCTCTGCCTCCTCCCTACAGACACCACCTCTATACTATAACGTTATCCAGTTACTCCTTTAATCTCATCATTTACTTCTTATCCGCTACTCATCCCACTCTTTCTGAATTAATCATCGTCATTATCATCATAGGTCACCGCTTGAGGCTCTTCACTATAAATCAGTTCCTTCACTGCAAAGTCTGCGATGGATAGCCACAAGCTACTTGCTAACTTGAAGGTGGGTCGCTGTTCCAACACCGCCAAGGTTCGATTTCTCAGGTTTTGGGAGGCTCGGAATGTCTAGAAATGTGGCAAACTGATGAGTGTCGGTATGCTTTTCATTGATGAGATTACTCCGGCGAGCTCGATCTCCCTTTCTAAGGACAGACTCTTTCAAGCCATCGCTCTCTCCACGTATTTGCTTTATTTTCTTATTTTGCTTTCAAATACATGTGATTCAAAGTTTTATTTAGGACATGTTAGTGTTATTGTACTTCTGATTTGAATCAGAAACTGATTTTTTTTAATGGTACTTTTGTATTATGAAGATTTGAGAGCTTTAGTTTTGTAATTTGTGTTGTCTAAACTCATCAGAGACATAGAAAATGGTCCTAATCTAACTGAGTAGTTGGGTGTTCGTAAAGATTATAACTTTTTTTTATAAAGGAATCTTTCTCATAAACAGTGACACAATTAGGCCGTTGGAGCTTTCTTCTCCAAGAGATCTACCTACCACCAGCCTGAAGTATCAAAAGGTGATGATTTGTATAGAGAGATCGAGAAAGAGATGTTGTAGAGGAAAGGAGATATTTGAGTAGCTTGGATTATGTGAAAGCTGGATTGAGTTTTAAAGATTTGAGAAGGTCGTAAGAGATGTGATTTCAATTGCTAAAGGGATTGACCAAAGATCAATGGGATGCTTTGGTGGATGAGACTACTAAAGCCATGCATTACGTATAATGGACACGCCTTTATTGATAATTCTGTCCCATTGTTCGTTGATCTTTCTGTGCAATTCCCCTGATTTTGATACATATATTGTAAACTAGGTTGGTGGCAAATGCAATAAGTGGAAGTTTTGCCACTTCCCAAGTATGACAATGAAAGTCAATGCAGTAATAATATATCTCCCAATTATATAAGCGACCTGGTAGTCCAAGTGGCAAGACGGGCCTATTGTGGCAACCACCATCCGGATTCGATTCCCTCCCCATGCGAAAACTACCATGTCTCTTCTGGACACCAAAGCGGTACTGGGTTCGATCCAGCCCAGGTAAAGCCCTCCCAGATGAAGTGGACCGCTGCCTGACCGGGCCTAGGGGAATGACCCGCGAAGCGGGGAACCCCTGGATTATCAAAAAAAAAAAGAAAAAATTATATAAGCGGATTATATTGTTGCCCCCATCGTAGACAGCTTTGCAGCTAAATAAATTTTAACAAGGGTGAAAATCTTTAAGGCAAAAGGCATTTTCATTCAGATTTGTGATGCAGTGCCAATTCACATTTCTATGCTTTATGTTTTCAGCATAGCATACAAGGTTTAAAATGATTCATTTGATATGTTTTTATGATTATATAATCAGAGGAGGTCGTATATTTTTCCTTTATTCAGGTGACAAAAACCAAACCTCCAATGGCTGATCTCAAAATTCCATCAACCAACAACATAAATTAAACTATAAACTTAAACTGGAACTTTTCTTTTCCTCAGAGGAGGTCGAATATTTCCTTTGTTTTTCATGTAGTGGTTAAAGCTGCTCCATCAAAGATCATTGCCTTCTCCTCTTCGGGGACTGAATAGTGTATTCAGATAAGAGATCATGACATACTGTGCAAGGATTTTATTTTTGTCAAGTTAATTTCTTTTTCGTTACATCTCTACATTTGTAAAAACCAGCACCAAAGATTAAATAACTCAGATTTTTCCAATACTTTATGATTTTACCAACATATGCAACGTTTCAAAGTTAACAATAATTTGTTTTCCCAAACGAAAAAAATTAAAAAAAAAACTGTTCTCTTTTAAAAGTTTATGTATTATTTACCATTGTGAGTGAAAAAATTTTAACCTCCCAATTCAACCTACAACAAAATCAAACAACAAAAATATGTTTCATACATATATATTATCATGACACAAATATATATAATATTTCCGCACTTCGCGCGGACCAACCACTAGTATACTATATATCTAAGTAATATCATCTATATTTTTTTATATATCATATAAAATAAATAAAAATGATTGTTTTAATTTATTTACCAATAAAAATTATTATAAATAAACAAGAATTACTGTTTTGATTTATTAGCTTACTCCAACTTAGTTATATACATAATACTACTTGATTCTCAATATTCAATATATTTATTATTTTATAACATTTAAATGAACACAAAATAAATAATATATGTAAAAATAATTTATATACATAATGTTCATTCTGCGTAAGATTCGGGTCTTAACCTAGTATTGTCATTAATTATAAGATTATACCAGACCAACTTTTATACTTAATATTCTATGAATTATTGAATTTCATATTTTGCAACAAGGAACTATTAAAATACACTATTATGAACCTGCCTGAAATGATTAAAATACTAAGTAAGTATCAATGAGAGACAATGTTACCAAACACTGCTTTATTATCATTAATATTAAATTATTTTCAAATGTGAATCAAGTTATATTTATCTATATAAAACCTTTTTCAACTTTTTGATTCATATATATTGTAATATTTTAGGCTTGAACCTACTAAAACCAAACCCTTTTTCGGTGGCTTCCGGTCTGAAGCCGCTGACATCCCAATGAGTGTTCTGAGTTGGAACTGTCTGGATGCAGGAAATACTGAGACAGTTCAGAGGTTACCGGGAAATGCGCATAATGTTCTTTTCTGATTTCATTTTTTTATGGAGACGAAGCAAAAAAAGAAACAAGTTTGTGAGTGATTTACAACGCGAACTGGGTTACGATAGTTTGATTACTGTAGAGTCAATTAGTCTGAGCGGTGGCTTAGCAGTGATGAGGACGCAATGTTTCAAAGTGAAAGTGTTACAATAAGATAAGAGAGTCATAGATCTTCAGGTCAGTATGGGTTCCATAGAATTTTTCTTGACGTGTGTCTAAGGCGACCAAGTTAAGGAAAGAAGGCATGCTGTGTGGGAAAGGTTGGTGGTGGATATAGTAATGAGAAGACATGAGCCAGAAGACCATCTAATAGCTTTCCAATTTTTTCTTAAGAAATCGTATAACAATTAGTTAAAGCTTCTTTCAAGAAAAAGAATCCATGTTTTATCGTTCATAATCTGTCACTTAGTTGCTTCAAGCTTGATATGTGGAGTAATCGAATTAAGGATTAGCTGAAGCGTTACACATTATAGTTTCATAATCTATACATTCACGAAAGGTGTATTGGGAGGTGTGTGTGTTTTATGCTATTTTAACAAATTTTGAAGATGTAAGATGTCTGCCCTGAAGTAGTCGCTGACGTAGTTGCTGAAGCAGACGTCGTAGTGAGTGGTGAAGACCATGTGGAGTCAAGGTGCTGAGCTGGAGTCGTGTAGACTTGGAGAGCAAGAGAGTATCTTGGAGATATGAAAAGAGAAATAAACTTGAGGAGCAAGTTTATGACTTAACGAAAGAGGAATAAGTGCATTCCAAGAAAAAGAAAGTTGCACTTATTGTTATGGAAGATGTCCATATATGTTGCCTTGGAGACTAGGGTTTCGGGAACATGGAGAATAATATAAGATAGATATGGGGTCGTCTGTGTAACGGCCCGATCCCCCGGCGTCCGACCGGGGTTATCGAAAGGGCGTTATGGACACGTTTCTACTCATTTAGACAACCCTACGTGTCCCGTTACTGGTCCCGAGAGCCGACGGGCGCATAACCTTCTTTGAAATACCGTCACACCCACATCCATATACTTCTACTTACAGTCCTGCGCACAGGGAAATGGAAATAGAGGGGTGAGCAACAAGTTACTCAGTGAAGTAGCTCTAGACCAGCCTGCCCGCATGACACTCTATACTACTCTATGCGGGAACTAGGACTGGCTAGCCACTACAATCAGGTAATGTATTTTTATCATTTCATACTGTCATCACTATTTGTCCACATTCAATTCCATACATTTCTAGCAACCTAGTGATCAATCATTACAATGAACTCACTCATTGCCACACACGTTAAACCCTAGACTTAACCGACTCATCATACCAGACCGACTCGATCCTATGACACCTTTAACTCCCCGTTACCCGACCATGATGCACGTTTTTATATCCCGCCTCTCGCGGTTGGCACTTCGTTCTTATCACCAGTGGGTAGCTCTCACTAGGCTTCTACCCCATATTCATGTGGATTCGCCACGTCTCCTATGGGTGCTTCCATATTCTTGTGGATTCGCCACATCTCCTATGGATACCTAGCGTGAACTACTGCCACACATACTTTCCTTAGACTCTATATGCTTTCCCCACCCATGCTTAACCGTAACCTTATTCTTTCATACTTTCACTTATCCTTTCACATCCTTATCATTTTCACTTATCCCTTCCCATTCTCATTCGCTTTCCTTTTCATTTAGACTTGTACTTGGACTCATTCACTAGACGCCACCCGTTATCGGTGCCACACACAATACACATTGCACTCAAGTTCTACTTCAATAACATTAACAATCATTACTCATCTATCAGCTTAGCATTCATTTCTCTCTAGCATTCTAGCTTTAATCACAAACCACTCATGGGACTACACATCCAAACATACAAGCATAAATTACAAATCAATCATCGCTACCACAACTCCATTTCAGTTTACTAAGTCCCATTTAACAATATGAGGGTTCTTATGCATTGTGTTCCATTCATCTAACATCCTAGCAACAATCATGATCTATCATCCTAGATTTCAAACAGGGTCTAATCAACCCTAACTCCAACATAAAGGAGTATACAGTACATGAGAACAAGATGGGTTCAAGACACTCCACCTTAGCCTAGATCTGGATCCGGATCTGGAAACAAGAGACAAGGGAGAGGAGATTGAGATCCGGTCACCACCACCACCACACGGCGCCGGCGGGGAGAGAGAGAGAGAGAAGAGAGAGAGAGACGGCGCAAGAGAGAAAGGGAGAGCTCGACGGCTAGGGTTTCTGGTCTCCGGGAATTCTCTGCAGAGCTTCGCTTTCGTTTCTGTATGAGGCAAAAGGGAGGCTGCATCTCTTTTTATAGGAAAGGGGAAGGGAACCCTAGGTATTTGCTATATGGGCCGTAGAGAAGCCAATATTCTCAAGGAAATTTTTATGGGCCAGGAACCGGGCCGTTACAATCCTCCCCCGTTAATCAGAATTCGTCCCCGAATTCCAAGGCCCACATCTTTCGGACTAATCGTTCGTTACCGAAATGGATTCACGCATTCACACAACAATCAATGGAGGCATACAAGGCATGATAACTCTACTGGAATCTTTAAAACGAACGAATGAATGTCATAAATAGAAGGAGTAGGACCACAATAGTTGTAAAAAGAACTCGGCACATCTGCACAAAACACAGAATGCCGTAAAGAATGGAAAGAACACCAACTCCAATAACCAATAAATGAAATAAAACCAATAGAGAAACACGTGTCCTACTACTACCAATAATCTTTTCACAATCCGAAAATACTTAGTAATAATCACAATCGATTTTTTTTTTTTTTTCCGAAAACGAGTTTTTTTTTTTTTTTTTTTTGAAAACGTCGGAAATGCCGATCCCTTAGGACAAAACTAAAGGATCTTAACCCGCTCTGATACCAATTGTAACGGCCCGATCCCCCGGCGTCCGACCGGGGTTATCGAAAGGGCGTTATGGACACGTGTCTACTCATTTAGACAACCCTACGTGTCCCTTTACTGGTCCCGAGAGCCGACGGGCGCATAACCTTCTTTGAAATACCGTCACACCCACATCCATATACTTCTACTTACAGTCCTGCGCACAGGGAAATGGAAATGGAGGGGTGAGCAACAAGTTACTCAGTGAAGTGGCTCTAGACCAGCCTGCCCGCATGACACTCTATACTACTCTATGCGAGAACTAGGACTGGCTAGCCACTACAATCAGGTAATGTATTTTTATCATTTCATACTGTCATCACTATTTGTCCACATTCAATTCCATACATTTCTAGCAACCTAGTGATCAATCATTACAATGAAATCACTCATTGCCACACACGTTAAACCCTAGACTTAACCGACTCATCATACCAGACCGACTCGATCCTATGACACCTTTAACTCCCCGTTACCCGACCATGATGCACGTTTTTATATCCCGCCTCTCGCGGTTGGCACTTCGTTCTTATCATCAGTGGGTAGCTCCCACTAGACTTCTACCCCATATTCATGTGGATTCGCCACATCTCCTATGGGTGCTTCCATATTCTTGTGGATTCGCCACATCTCCTATGGATACCTAGCGTGAACTACTGCCACACATACTTTCCTTAGACTCTATATGCTTTCCCCACCCATGCTTAACCGTAACCTTATTCTTTCATACTTTCACTTATCCTTTCACATCCTTATCATTTTCACTTATCCCTTCCCATTCTCATTCGCTTTCCTTTTCATTTAGACTTGTACTTGGACTCATTCACTAGACGCCACCCGTTATCGGTGCCACACACAATGCACATTGCACTCAAGTTCTACTTCAATAACATTAACAATCATTACTCATCTATCATCTTAGCATTCATTTCTCTCTAGCATTCTAGCTTTAATCACAAACCACTCATGGGACTACACATCCAAACATACAAGCATAAATTACCAATCAATCATCGCTACCACAACTCCATTTCAGTTTACTAAGTCCCATTTAACAATATGAGGGTTCTTATGCATCGTGTTCCATTCATCTAACATCCTAGCAATAATCATGATCTATCATCCAAGCTTTCAAACAGGGTCTAATCAACCTTAACTCCAACATAAAGGAGTATACTGTACATGAAAACAAGATGGGTTCAAGACACTCCACCTTAGCCTAGATCTGGATCCGGATCTGGAAACAAGAGACAAGGGAGAGGAGATTGAGATCCGGTCACCACCACCACCACACGGCGCCGGCGAGGAGAGAGAGAGCGTCGCGCGGGAGAGAGAGAGAGAGAAGAGAGAGAGAGAGAGAGAGAGACGGCGCAAGAGAGAAAGGGAGAGCTCGACGGCTAGGGTTTCTGGTCTCCCGAAATTCTCTGCAGAGCTTCGCTTTCGTTTCTGTATGAGGAAAAAGGGAGGCTGCATCTCTTTTTATAGGAAAGGGGGAAGGGGACCCTAGGTCTTTGCCATATGGGCCGTAGAGAAGCCCATATTCTCAAGGAAATTTTTATGGGCCAGGAACCGGGCCGTTACAGTCTGTATAGAGATAGAGACACGGAGGGTGATCTTATAGAGAGAGAGAGAAGCTCTTGGAGGTGTTCTTGGGTCGTGCTGAAGCTGTGGCTGAAGTACTTGACGGAGAAGAGACATAAGCGGGTAGCTTAGGAATCTTTCAGTAGCGTGTGTTAGGGTGTTAACACTAGACGTGTAAAAGCTGAATAAGCAAGTCTTGTAAAGATTGTTTAAAGGAGATTCTAATAAAAGCATTGGTGTTTGCTTGTGTATTTGTCTCTTGATTTATCTTCTGCATTACTCATATTGTGGTGTCATCTTGCACTTACAAGTGGTATCAGAGCGGGGAACCTAAGTTACCGGTGTTATCCTGAAGGTGAAGATGGACACGATTATTTCTGTGCAGAAGGCGATCGTGTTGAATGCGGACCAGTATGGTCATTGTAAGGCTCTCATGAAGCAGATGATTCGAGGAATCAGTGAAGATGCGTGGACAGCTGAGGAGATTGGTTGTGAGGAGCCTACCATAGTCACAGGAGGTGAGAAGAAGCCTAAACCAAAAGAGGATTGGTCAGAGGTAGAACGCAATGCATCAAAATTTAATGCAAAGGTGTTGTCGGTGATTTTTGGAGCTGTTGAAGCAGAGCAGTTTCAGCTGATTCAGGGGAGTACTTCGGCTAAAGAGGCGTGGGAGATCCTGCTGAATTCGTTTAAAGGAGATGAGAGTGTCAAGAGGACACGTCTAGATCATCTTGGGTCGCAGTTTGAGAATCTCAGGTGGTCTGATAATGATTTTGTGGCGAGCTTCAGTGCCAAACTCAGTGCTATGGCGCATGAAGCATTTGTACTTGGGAAGAAGTACAAAGAGAAGAAGCTGGTAAAGAAGTTACTACGTTGTCTTCCAACAAAATTTGGAGCTCACAAGGCAGTCTTACAGATGACTACAAACACGGATGAGCTCAAGTTTGACAAGCTTGTGGGTATGCTGAAGGCACAAGAGATGGAGACAGACAGTAGTTCAGTCTCTACATCAAGCAGTGCGCCAAAGAGTGTGGGGCTTGTAGCTGACAAAGATACTGATAGGTTTCGGAAGATTGAAGATGACATTGGTATGCTGGTCAGGAATTTTGGTAAGATGAATTCTTCTGGTGGGAGGAATCAGTATGGTCGCCAGGGAGGTGATCGTGACAATGGCAGAAGGAGAGAAAATCTCAAGTGCTATGAGTGTGGAGGCGTTGGTCATATAAGGGCTGACTGTCCTGTAGCACAGCAAAGAGAACATAAGTGTTCTGAGTGCAGAGGTGTTGGACACACACGGCGTGAATGTCCAAACTCAAAGAAGGAGAAAGGAATTCCATTGCAGTCGTCTGATGATTCAGAGTCTGAAGAAGATGGAAAGGTGATAAAGAACCTTGTTGCATTTGGTGCACACAAGGAGGGATCTATTAAGTCCTCTGATTAAGATCTCAGCACAGATGATGAGGAGTATCATGTGCTGCTTAACACGTGGTTGAGGGTCAAGGATCAGAATCTGAGATTGGAGGATATGGCTCAGAAGCAGAACGAGTTGCTTGAAGAACTTCGTGAAGAACTTGCGGCTGTAAATGAGAATTATGAGTCTCTGGAGAAGGAGGTTAGCAAACTGAGGGAGGTTGCTATTGATGAACGTGAGAGAGCAATGAGGCTGGAACGTGATTTGGCTGAGAATCGCAAACAGATCCGGATGCTCAACAGTGGATCCAAAGAGTTGGATAAGATACTCTTGGGTCAACCAGCCAAGGCGAATTGGGGACTGGGATATCGAGGAGCTGAGAGTACTAAGGAAGTACAACAGAAGGGGATATCACATTTCGTGCATGGGAGCACATCAAAAAGTGGAGCCAAAGGAGCTTGTCAGGAAGTACGTCGGGACATACGACATGGAGTAAGGCAGGAAGTTCTACAGCGCGCAGCTGTGAGTTACAAGCCGAAAGTAGTACATCAGTGCAACAACACGAAGGTCAGACAGGAGGTTCTGAAGCATGGTTGTGCAGCTGGTACAAGGAAGGAGACTGATTGGTGCATCAGCAACTGTGTCAGGCCAAGCAAGAAGCAACATCGGATGTGCTGTTGGTTCTGTGGGAAGGTTGGACACAAGAAGGTGGAGTGTTTTGTTCGTGAAAAGAGCTGAAACATGGCCAAAAAGGTGAACAAGACGTTCACTAAGCCCAGGAGGGTTGAAGAGGTGTCCTTAGCCAAGAGTGGCTTACTTGATGAGATCAAGGATGAGACATCAGAAGATGGATGCAGCTCTGTTAGGAGTGATCTTCAGGAAGATCAAGAAGCATCAAGCGTGGAGTCAGGACACGGAGTTGTCTGTGACACAAAGGGGAAGGAGATCGAAGTGCGTCAGGAAGTGGTGCGAGATGATCTTCAGGGGTGTGAAATCACTCCAAGACAATAGCAACGAGTGCAGAGGGCACTCGGTGTGGATGGGGAAGGGCTCATGGTCAAGAAGACGACACATGACAGAAGCCAGGTCCTCAACAGAAGTTGGTCGAAGGGTAGTTCAACAGGTGCATCAGGTCGTGATGCAGTACTTGTTATTCCGCTGCAGCAGGGGCTGTGTCATGATTATACATGAAGAAACAGACGGATGGGTCTGTAAGGCTTGACATCTAAGCATCTGTGTTTTAGCTTAGTATGCATTCAAGCAGGGAGAGAATGATGATGTTCTGGTACAGAGAATGCATATCTCATGGGGGAGAAAAGCATGTGTGGTGCACATCTCGTGGGGGAGAAAAGCACATTTGGTGTGGAAGTTTCCAGGTGGGGAACGTGGTTGCAACGTGGTTGCTGAACCAGAAGAGTGTTGTGCTTGATCGGCACACAAAGCTAAAAGGGGGAGATTGAAGATGTAAGATGGCTGCCCTGAAGTAGTCGCTGACGTAGTTGCTGAAGCAGACGTCGTAGTGAGTGGTGAAGACCATGTGGAGTCAAGGTGCTGAGCTGGAGTCGTGTAGACTTGGAGAGCAAGAGAGTATCTTGGAGATATGGAAAGAAAAATAAACTTGAGGAGCAAGTTTATGACTTAAAGAAAGAGGAATAAGTGCATTCCAAGAAAAGGAAAGTTGCACTTATTGTTATGGAAGATGTCCATACATGTTGCCTTGGAGACTAGGGTTTCGGGAACATGGAGAATAATATAAGATAGCTTTGGGGTCGTCTGTATAGAGATAGAGACACGGAGGCTGATCTTATAGAGAGAGAGAAGCTCTTGGAGGTGTTCTTGGGTCGTGCTGAAGCAGTGGCTGAAGCACTTGACGGAGAAGAGACATAAACGGGTAGCTTAGGAATCTTTCAGTAGCGTGTGTTAGGGTGTTAACACTAGACGTGTAAAAAGTGAATAAGCAAGTCTTGTAAAGATTGTTTAAAGGAGATTATAATAAAAGCATTGGTGTTTGCTTGTGTATTTGTCTCTTGATTTATCTTCTGCATTACTAATATTGTGGTGTCATCATGCACTTACAAATTACCCATATACAATTTTACTCATGAGTTAATTAGAAAACTTGTGCCTTATATTAAAATCATTTTTTCAATAAAAAGAAGAATACATAGTTGTTTCAGTAAATAACAATAATGAAAATAAATACACATTGGAACTGCCTGTTTATTTTTTTGTTATAACCGGATATAATCTTAAAATCTTATTATAGTTTACCTGGTTATCATAATCCTTAGAAAGCACTACTTATTGCTTTTTCAAAGCACTACTTATCACCTAACCATCACCACAGCAATCCCTTATATATTAAGTGAGAAGCATTACAATGTTTTGGTAGAAACGTGTAATCACTATGATGATTTTTAAAATTCATCTAAATATATATTATATTTTTTATTAAACTAATTATCAAATTAATTAGTAGTGTACAAAATAATATTATATATTATTTCTTTAAATAAAAGCTATAAAATAACCTAATATAATTAACATATTTATGATAATTAATTAATATGAATAATAAAGATTTGATAAGATTTTTGTATCATTTCTCTTTTTTTGTTTAATTTTATATTATTAAAATAAATTAAACAATCACATTAGTCATATAATAAAAAATTATATTTTTCTTGTATCTTACATTTTAAATTGTTTAAAAAGACTATAAATTACTAAAATATTAAAAGTTCTACGTTGAAAATTTTGTGATCAATGATTCAACTTTTTTTTGTTATAACTAGATATAAATGATCATAAAATTGTATGAATATGAAATCTCATTTAATATTTATTCATATTAAAAAATATATATATATATATATATACATATATATCTTAATATCGTTTAAATTAAACTATTTACCATACAAAAAAAATAAATATGTTATTTCAAAATTTGCATTGAAAAAGTGATTGTTTTTATTTATTTACCAGAAAATTATTGTAATCAAATAAGAAGTATTTTTTAATTTATATACTTACTCTAATTTAATTACATATATGTAAATTAATACAAAATAAATAATAATATGTAAAAATTATTTGTATATGTAATGTTCATTCCGTGTCAGGCGGATCTTAGCCTAATTATCATTATTTCGGAATATAATGCTAAGTCGCCACGATACCAAACCAATCAAGACGATGATGAATGCTACGATGCTCCGGACGATAATTCTTGTAGTTTCTGAACTCATTTTGGTCTTAATTAACAACGTACCACAACAAGTTTTGTCTTTTTTCAGGATTTGTTTTTCTTTTCTCCTACAATTACATTTCTAGATAATTACAAAAAAGTAATTATAGTATGAGATACCGCATGCAAATATTAATTCATAAGAGTTAAGAAAACTCTTGCATGCCTCTTTACAGTTAAGAAGACGATAAAAAATGCGATTCTTTTACTAAAAAAATAGTTCCAAGAGTAGAGGATCTCCACTATCTGATCCACATCTGGCCGCTCTAGCTCAGAAGATGTTATGGACAGTAACAATAGATGTTTCTGCACAAGTTCATTCACAAGTTTACAGTTTGAAGAAATGTGTGACAAGAAGCTGAGTAATCAATAACACAAAGTTTACAAAGTTTACAAATGTTATAAATCAATTAGTAGATGTCCATAACCGGTCCAGTCCATAACCGGCTCATACAACTAGAGAGAGAGTTGGCCACGACTTGGAGAGAGAGAGAGAGTCGGCCATGACATGGAGAGAGAGAGAGAGGCGGATTGTTATATTTCCATTATTATATATTAGTAGTTTTCCTAATCCTAGTGGATTTAAGTTTTGGATACTTTCATTTTTACTTATCTTGTAATCCCTTATATAAGGGAACACTTATTCATTAATGAAACATAGAAATATTCAGACCTAAAACTTTTGTTTTACAACACGTTATCAGCACGATTGTTCTCTGCAATCTAAGCTAAAATCGCCAACCCCTTAAACCCTAACCTAGCCGGCGACTTTAACCTAATCCCGACGAACCCTAATTCGTCCCAGCTCGCGTTCCAACTCGTCAGCATCCGATCAGCTCCAACCCTAAGGTGTTCCTGATCCTAGACGACCTCAGCTTCCCGTTCGCATCACAGCCAGCTCGCGTTCCCGATTAACCAGCTCGCAATCCTGATCAGCCGCTTGCAAACCCGATAGGAAGCAGCTCGCGAACCCGATAGGAAGCAGACACGTCCCGTCCCGTTCAGCTCGCATCCGACGACAGCCAGCTCGCGTCCGTCCTTGTTCAGCTCGAGGTTCATCCATTCTCTTTGGTGGTCCGGTTTCAACCCTACAAACAAAGGTATACCGTTTAATCTGAGAACATAATGATCAAACCCTCAAACCCTAATCCATTATTATGGAAATCCTATGTTCTTGATAAAACCCTAAAAATTAGTATAACCTAAAACTGATCATCTCATAATCACTAGATTGAAATCGATTCCCTAGAACATGATTGATTGTTTTATTGATTGTTATTATCTGAATTAAGAAACCCTAAATCTGGAATCGAAACCCTAGAAACCCTAAAGCTTAAATCAGTTTTGTTTGATGTCCTTATCTGATCGATTGATCATTGAGGTTTCTAGATTGTTCTTGTTTTGATTGAATGATTGATGATCTGAGGTTGTAGGATTGATAGATTGATTGTATAATCTGAATCTCGAAATTAAATCCTAAAGGCCTTGAAACCTTGATCACATATTGCTAAAATCGAATTCTAGTATTGTTTAAATCAAAACCCTAGATTTCATAATTGAAACCAATTGATTAAGGTTGTTTGCATAACATATAAAACTGAATATGAATTGCATTCATCTTGTTTTAATTATCAACCAGCATGACATATAGATCGTATAAACTTGAATAGTTTGCATCATAAAATTGTATGGCCGTGTGGCCTGATCTATTTGTCACATATAGAATCTAATGATTGTTCGCACCATGGTCGATTAGATTGTTTGAAACATGATTGTATAAGACTTGATTGTGGCCGAAAATTATTGATTGCCTTGCGGCCACATGATCACATTGTGAAACCCTAAATTACGAATGATAATGTGATTCAGATGTCGAAAATCTCAAACCTAGACTATGCTGCCCTTAATCTCTCCGGAGACAACTATTTGCAATGGGCACTTGACACAAAGATTAACTTGAGGTCAAAGGAACTCGGTGATGCTATCAACGAGGGCAACAATGAAACTGATAAGAATCGGTACATGGCTATAAGTATTATACGCCACCATCTCATTGAGGGTCTAAAAGATCAGTACCTCACCATGGAGAATCCACTAGACCTTTGCACCGCTTTACAGCGACGATATGATCACCAGAAAACGGTGCTATTACCAAAGGCTAAACATGAGTGGAAGAATCTCAGATTCATGGACTATAAGTCTGTGGATGAATACAATTCAGTATTGTTTAAGATAGTCTCAATGATGAGACTTTGTGGTGAGGAAGTAACCGAGAAAGAGTTGCTTGATAAAACATTCTCCACGTTCCATTCGACGAACGTGTTGCTGCAACAACAGTATAGAGAGAGAGGCTTCGCCTCATACACTGATCTGATCTCGTGCCTACTCCTGGCCAAGGCTAATAATGAACTCCTGATGAAAAACAGTGAGATGAGACCCATCGGAACAGCAGCATTACCAGAAGCCAATGAGGCTGAAAAGAAAGATCCCAAAGAGTGCAACCACGTCCATGATGATAAGAGATCACACGGCAAAGGCCTTAGTAGAAACAAAGGACGTGGCCGTGACAACTACTCATATGGTCGGCTAGGAAACCACAATAACCATGGTCGTGGTTCGAGCTATGGCTGTGGCCGAGGCAGTTATGGCCGTGGTCGAGGCGGCATATCCAAACCGTCTAACTCGTCCAAATCAGCTTGTCACAGATGCGGGATGAGTAACCATTGGGCCAAGAACTGTAGAACCCCTAAACATCTATGTGAGCTCTATCAAGAGAGCCTTAAGAACAAGAACCCGGAAGCCCATATGGTTCATGATACCGGGTATGATGCTGATGATAATTCCGACCTTGAAAAGGACGACCTCTTGGATTTTGAGACTTCTGATTGTCTCAAAGACTAAAATCGACATCTTGTCTTATTGTTTTATGAAATGCTTTGAGTTCATTGCTATTATATCTTGCCTGATTTTGCTTGATAATGTGAATGATTTTATTGATAAAGAAATTGCCTAAAGGGCATTATAGTACGTGTATAGTAGCCTAGTAAGAAATCTATGGCCAAGGCATTGCCTAAAGGGCATTATATACACCCAAGAATGTATGACCCATTGAGTTATAATAAAATGGTTTCCAAATAGAAACAATGGGCAAAAGGAAACAAGTTCCTTCAGATTTAAAGAAAGAAAACGCCTAAGACCTTATAAGAAAGTGGTCAAGACTATACATGCGTACTCTACTGATCAAAACTATGCTACAGATCAGTATGATAAGAGGCAAGAGCCGTGGTGACCATACTGATATATCCCACGAAATTATATACTTTTATGACACGACTGGATTAGCCATCCTAGTCTAAAACTTGATACAAAGATTGTTATTGAAAGACACACAGAGTTATCCCATAAAGATCTCACGTTGTGTAACATGTACACAAGGGAAACTCATTAGGCTTGATTGTCCTAAGCATCACGAAATTATAGTATGTTCATGAGGGGGAGAGAGGATAAAACCCTAAATCCATGACCACACTACAAATTCGTGTACCATGGTCTATGACTATGCTATAAACGGCTTGGCCGTGCAGGCTATTACCTATAAGGTTCGGACATCCATCCTAAAGCTTAGGGACATCATGAATTTACATGTATATAAAGTTAAGATGCATCAGGCCATATAAGTGAGCATAGATATTCTCATCTCAGATTGAATACGGGTCATAAACCAGACATACACCATCTTAAGAGACTTTGAATAAACCACCACATACATATGTGCCGTCTAAGATGGAACCTCGGAAGAGGATTGAGAATATATGTTGGATAAAAGAATGACTTTCTCCCACGAGTCTTAAAGAGACCTTGAGCCAAATATGGGTGATCAGATTGTGGCCAGGTACACGGATTGCATGACCAATTAATCCGACTATCCAACATTAGAAGGAGAAAGTTATAAGCTGGTACAAAGAAAATAATGATAAAGAGAAATAGTATGGTATCAACCATCATTGTCTTGGCAAAGATCTTCGGACTAGAGAATATGATTATAGACGTCCAAACAAAGAAAATAAAAGATTATACAAAGCTAGCTAATCGAGATGCCAGACACTGGCCCGAAAAGAAAAGAAAAGAATGACTAAGTCATAACCAGCTTAGCACCAAACGATTTTGATGTCCTAGAAAGAGACACAGTCAAGTTGCTACAGAGTCTATACAAGATAGACCAATGTGTTCCATAAGATAAAGGAACCTCGGAAAGAAAAGAGAAAGGTGCATAGAATGACAAATCCGAGGTCATAAGAGACACCATACCAGACATTGAGAAAAGGCTGCGCAGCTACACATCTAAGGTACCAAACCATGTAGATTGGGATGTCAAGCTGCTAGGTGACAAAGGTCCTGGATAATGAAATCTCAAATCGATTAGATCATGTCTGGAACACAATGGAACCATATACATAAGTGTCGACACATAAGAGATATATTTGTATAAAGATACATAAGAGAGTAGCACTTGAGTTTAAAGATATAAACGAGGATCATGAACCCACGAAAGAGTACTCATAAAGATTAAAGATTAGATTGAAAAGATAAACGTGGGGTTTAAAGTATCTAAAGAAGAGATAAGTGTATTGGCCATACACATATACAGAAACGCCATCTGATAAACCAGTGAAATAGTTGGGTCTTGTGAGGAATAAGAAACCATGAGAGATGGTACATGATCACAAGGTGTAAAGGTGTTCATGTTTTCCTACTAACAACATTAGATCATAGCTTGTTACACAAGGTTACTCACAGAGACCATGGAACAGATTATAAGGAGATAAACTCTTATGTGGTGGATGCTGCTACACAAATTCGAAATTGATAAAGGTCTGGTCATAAGAAAGAAATTAGATACTTATGTAGTAAGCAGCATATGGATCACTGGATAAAGAACAACATTGTTCCTAAGCTGTTCATGGATAAAGAACAGCATTGTTCCTAATCTGTACATGGATAAAGAACAGTATTGTTCCTAAGCTGTTCATGGATTGAAACAAAGCAGCTGCATATAGTATGTAATACTAGTAAAAGAATTGTATAAGGACAATCCAAATTCAGTCCATACATATACTTATAAAAGAGATTTGAATTCCTTGTGTTTACTTTATACTAAACCAGCCTAAAGAGAGGTTAATTGGTTGATACAGATTATTTATTAAATCTGTGTGGGTGTCTGGCTAGAGGTTTCTTCTTTGATCATGGCTAGTGGAAAAGAAAGATCAGCCATCATGATTGCCGTCCATAAGCTCGTGTAGTCGAGGTCCATGACCTAATAGATCTTCCGGTGCGTGGTATGATCCACGGCAACAAAGGTCATGGAACACCATCAAGGTATGGATAAAAGACTGCAATAGCATTACCGAATGCAAGAGAGATTACTGATCGAGATCCATGATTGTGTTCGGCCGAAGAGCCATAGCTTGATGAGATTATAAAACTCATTACAGTAATAATCATTGATCACATCTTGATCTAGAACACTCATGAGACAAGTTATAAACATGTATAGAAGAAGTCTATGACTCAATATGGATCGATCAGATTAGTGCATAGTCGATGATAATAAAGAAAGATCTATGAACAGAGACATTGGTACACATCCGTGTAGTAGATACACCGGAACATAGGTTTACGACCTGAGACTATAAGTTCATAAGTACCATGCTCAGTATATATATTGTCCACAGTGTGTTTAGTCTGTCCGACCTAATTAAGAGTAGTCGACAGCCAAAGGTCAACTTATTGACCACGTACACACGATGTCATAAGACATGAGAAGAGACCGGAAAGGTCAAAGTAATCCAATTGCGGTTCAGTAATGAACTTGGCTGATTTGTTTACTCCCTACCTGCATGTTCAGGAAAGATCACGCATCAGATACGTAGACTGAAGAAACCTCCACTGAGGTCCACATCAGGGGGAGTAGTACGTGTTGTACTCTTTTTCCTTCATCATGGTTTTGTCCCACTGAGTTTTCCTGATAAGGTTTTAATGAGGCAACATGAAGCGTACTACGATCCTGAATGGTTATGGCATCCAAGGGAGAGTGTTATAAATCAATTAGTAGAAGTCCATAACCGGCCCAGTCCATAACCGGCCCGGTCCATAACCGGCCCATACAACTAGAGAGAGAGTTGGCCACGACTTGGAGAGAGAGAGAATCGACCATGACATGGAGAGAGAAAGAGGCGGCTTGGAGAAAAAGAAACCATCTTTCCTTTTCCTTGTAATTGTTATCTTTCCATTATAATATATCAGTAGTTTTCCTAATCCTAGTGGGTTTAGGTTTTGGATACTTTCTTTTTTACTTATCTTGTAATCTCCTATATAAGAGAACACTTATTCATTAATGAAACATAGAAATATTCAGACCTAAAAACTTCGTTTTACAACAACAAAACAAATTTTATATATACAAACGCATAAAACCTATGATTCCAAATACATTGTCATTCACTTGAATTCCACAGGCTGACACAAATGCAGATACTGTGGCATTCGTGCATTGATGGGTGAGAAGAATCTATGTCTTATTCCTAGTTTTAACAACCATCTTGTCTGAAGTAGTATGCTGTTATTGCCTTCAGCTTCCCATTTAAGTAGTTCTTTTCTACCTGAAAACATTGGAGCTTCCCTGTTAGACATATGTTACTAAGAGCTGAAATATTCTGCCATATATATACCAAATAACATATATTCTTCTTCAATGTAACAAGAATCATGCTCAGAATCCAATCATGCTCAGAATCCATATTGGAATGCCTTTCTTAAAAAAAAAAAAAAAAAATGCTGAAAAAGCTAAAAGAACAAAAGGCTTGCCTCAAGTGACCATGGAGGAGATGTTGATAAGGCTAGCTCTGCCAATTGGTTAATATCAACATTTCTAGGAAGAAACATTATAACAGTCGATGCGATGTTCACGGCCGCAGTAAATAGAGCGTCTCTGCATCATTGAAGGTACAGTGAGGAAATATGACTTATCATGGAAAGAGATTAAGATCTCAAAAACAACATAGTATATAACCAAGAGATATACCCATCACGAGGTCTCAACATTGTCTTCATGTCATACGTACTCGCTTTAAGATAATCAGGGCCTCCCCATGGAGGCGATAGGAACACAGTGCCTGCCTGCACAATGTAACAAGTTATAAGCCAAGTCAAAGAAAAACCTTTTAAAACCAAAAGAAAAATGAGACGAGTTGAAGGAAAAAAACCTTCAAGTTATGAGCCAAGTCAAAGAAGTCTCCCTTCACAAAGTCGATTTTATCAGCAACGCCATATACGGCAGCATTATGCTTCGCTAAATCAAGTTTCTTTGGATCCAAATCAATTGCAATCACATAATGACTCCTAAAATGGCACAAAACATCAGAGAGAAATCTTTGTGAAAAAACAAAAAAAAAAGTGTATATCAAGTTACCTCGAAGCGAACTGAATAGCATTTCCACCAACTCCTGTAAAACAGTCAATGACTACACCTCCGCTACCCCGAGAGGCATGATGCTTAGCTATAGCTTCAGGAGTGACAGAAAACCATCCTTCCTCGTCCATTTTGATGCCTTCATCAAACCTGGAGAAGAGGAGATATCGTTGGCACCAGTACTTGCCAAGGACATCAGAATATTCATCAGGAACACCTGCTCATAGAAGAATCTAAGATTTTCACAACAGACCAGATGCAGCTATAAGACTTCAGAGCTGTATGCATACAAACCTGTATTCGAACAAGAGAATATCTTCTTCGCTCGACTTCTTCTTGTCTTCTTTTTAGCCTTCTTAATTGTTTTTACAACAGATGTACCGTTTCCCTCTTCTTCCAGAGTAGTAACATCCAGAAGTTGATTCCCAATGGAAGTTTCTTGGTATGTATCAATCAAACTGGAAACAAGTCAAATGTCAGAAGGATGCTGTTAAAGAGACACAACAACACTCTCTTAAACTAAAGTTGTACCAGACAACTCTTCTTGTAGTCATGCTTCTGTAAGAGTGAGACATACCAATTGGTGATCAATGTCTAAGACTAAAAAGACCACATTACCTGCTAACTTCCTCTAGGGTTTTTGTTTCATGTTGACTTTGACAAACCCCACCAAGATCATCAGATTGTTCAGGAGGAACATCATCCGCAGGTAAATTTCTGAGCAAGTCATCAGGCTGCTTCTCTGTTGCCTTATATCGAAAAAAAAAACGGTAAATAAAGAAAATCCCCTGAAATTTCACAAGGAGGATAAAAAAAAGGCAGGCCTCCATCTCATTCACCTCTGTAGGAAATTCATTCAAGTTATGGGTTTCATGGCTATAAGCTAGATGCTCCATCCCAAGCGGTGGCTGCCATGTAGACTCTTGTGTCATAACGTTGTAAAAATAATTGCGTCCATAGAAAGAATCCCAGTAAACTTTCCATTCACTAGAGCCATGCTCATCACCGAGTTCGTAGCTCCGAGAATCTGTTGCCTCTGATGTCAACAAAGAATCTCTATCTCCATCTCCCAAGCAAGCAACTTCATCATTTTGTTCTACTGCACTTATTTGAACACAATCGTTTTCCACAGAGGATCCATCAACCTCCTCATCACCACCAATAGCATGATGTGGAGAGCAATCAGATACCAACAAACTCTGAGGGGATGCAACGTCAACATTAACCTGGTCTGATCGATCCTTGATTCTTTTCTTTTGGGGGATAGACTTGGTTCTGTTCTTCCACTGAATGACATTGTTGAAATCTTCAGCATCTAAAGCGAACTTTTAAAAAAGCAAGAACTTTTGATAAATAGAGACAAAAGCTACCTCCTTATTGGTCTGAAAAGCAACAGGAAGACCCAGAGCCTTCATCTCTTGTATCAATCCCATATCTTCAAACCTGTCTTCTTTACCCAAAAAAAAAAAACATCAATCACCAATCATTGCAGTAGACCTAAAAGTGAGGACTTACTGTGTTCATGGAAGAGAGGAACCAAACAAGTATCTGTCGACCCATCTTCCCTGGGTATTCAAACAGACGAGAGAGCGAGAGTCAGAAGATAGAGAAAAAGATCGAACTTCTCTAATAACAGTGATTATTAAGTGTGAAGAGATATATACCATAGATGGATTTGGGTAAGCTTGAAGAGAGAGCCCAGAGCTTTGATTGAAGCACTTTCTTCTTCTACTTCGCTTCCAACCATGCCCATTCTTTCAGGAACCCCAACTCTATTAAGTTTCAAACCCTCTTGTCCGAGAGGTCGAAGGGAGGAAATTAATGCAATCAAACCGCCGCTTTAGCTAGTTTAAGAGCCGCCGCCTCCGCGAACCAGAATCTCCTATGGGCTCCATAATTGCCTATGTCCCTTTTTCCTCAAGTGCATGTGAAATGATAGGAATGCCCTTGCAAGGTGAAAAAAAATTAAAAAAAAAAAGAAAAAGAAAATTCGAATTTGGGAGGGGATTTCGGTATGGGTTTAGTGTGGGTTTCGGTCTGGGTTTCATTAATTAAATTCAATTGAAACCGAATTAATTCAATTGGATTTCTGGAAAAAGAAAATTTAAAATTAAAAGAAAATAAAATCCCGCAGCTCGAGAAGGAAAGCTTCTCTCCTCTACAGCTCTCACCCGAGAAGTTCGTTATTGTCTCTGGTTCGCAGCTCCCTCACAGCAACTCTGTTGTCGACGTCGATAGCTACTCCGGCGACGCCGTCGGACCGCAACGTTTCCACCGGCTAGCATTCTTTTGGATAGGTCGTAATGCAGGTTAGTTATTCTCTCCTTAGCGAGCTGCAAGATAAAATTTGATTTAGGGTTTGTAATTGAAAGTGTTAAAACAACATTGATTCTGGGATGATTTGGTTGATTTATATATGAAATTGTTATGCATTGGGGTGCGTGAATTGTCTTAATTGTGAGTAGCTTTGCACGAAGATCTCTACGATCAATCAATCGTACATACATTTGAGTTCTTGTTTAAGCATTAAGCATTACTTTGTATAACTAGGTATAACAAGTAGAACTGATAATTGTTGTAGAGTAGGTAAAACTTGGTAAAACTTGGTAAAATTGTTGACAAGTCGGTAGAACTAAGAACTACGGGTATAACTAAAACTTTTTTATTTTGTTCTTGCAGGATACAATGATGAAATATGTGAGCGTCTATTTCAAATCCAAAGGGGAGATCTCTTGTGTAACCTTGAAGACAACAGTGGAGGCTATAAGTTTGGTAATGCTAGAAGAAAAGTTGTATAAAAAGGTTGCGTTGGATGAAAGTAAGGTAAAACTGGCATTGAAGTGCATGCCGATGGTGTATGGATCGGAAGAACATCAAATTATTCGTGATGATGATGATCTGTTTGGTTTCCTAACAACCGTTGATAAAGACAACTGTAGATCTCTTTTGTTAGTGGAGGAGACGAGTAGATCAGATCAGTTAGAGAAGGTGTCGAGAGTGGGCATAAGTTCGTTTGGTATGAACTACGAAGTGTTGCAGGGAAATGATGATGTTTATGATGAAATCGGACCGAAGGCCATAACTCTGTATGTATAAAATGGTCAAGCAAATCAACAGAAGGATCTGATAGATGCAGAGAATGATTTTATGGATACGGACACCGCAGCGGAGACAGACATTGCAGCAGAGACAGACACCGCAGCAGAGACGAACACCGCATGTGAGACGGGTATGGCTGCAGATAACTATGTTGAGCAGCCACCTATAGAAAAAGGTAGTCAGGTTATAGAGGCTTGGGAAGACGGTTTGGGTGTGTATAAGCTTCAGGAGTTTCCAAGTAAGAAAGCACTTCAAGAGGTGGTCGATAGAACTGCATTTGATGAATGCTTTCGTTATGTTATCAAAAAGTCGGACCGGAGACGATTGGTGTTAAAATGTTGTGAAGCAACCTGTAAGTGGAGTTTACGAGCTGCAAAGATTTCAGAGACTGAAATTTTTTCAGTTAGGAGGTACACGGGTGTGCATACATGCTCTCGGTCTAATCAAAGTAAAAGCAGCAACATCAAGAGGAAAGGCTCAGCAGAATTAGTTGCAACTTTTCTGAATGAGGAATATCCTGGAAAACTAAGTACTCATGTTCCGAAAGATATCATGGATCTTATAAAATTAAAACTTGGTGTAACAACATCCTACTCCACAGCCTTGAGAGGGAAAAATCTAGCTATTTCTGAGTTGCGTGGTGGTTCGGAAGAGAGCTACAAGATGCTATATAGCTACTTGTATATGTTAGAGCATGTCAATCCGGGAACAAAAACAGGGGTGAAGTTGGATGAGGCAAATAAGTTCAAGTACCTTTTCGTAGCTCTGGGAGCTTGTATTGAAGGTTTTGCAGCCATGAGGAAGGTGATAGTTGTCGATGCCACATTTCTGAAGAATGGATATGGTGGTGTACTAGTATTTGCTAAAGCTCAAGATCCTAATCGTCACCATTATCCGCTTGCGTTTGGTGTACTCGACGGTGAGAATAATGCTAGTTGGACATGGTTTTTCGAGATGCTCAAAACTGCTATACCAGACTCTTCTGAATTAGTATTTATGAGTGATAGAAACCAGAGCCTAATCGCGTCTGTAGCTAATGTGTTTCCACAATCTCACCATGGCCATTGTATATGGAATTTGTCTTAGAATGTGATAGGGCATGCTTGTAACACAACCAAAGCGGTAGTCGCATGGAGATTTATGGAGTTGGCTAGGTGTTACACGGTGGCTGAGTTCGAGTCTGCTTACGCATCTTTTAAGGTGAGATTTCCTCCAGCGTACAAGTATTTGGAGGAGCATATGGATAAACGTACATGGGCTCGGGTTTATTTCCCAGGTGTGAGATACAACTTGGACACTAGCAACAGTGTGGAGTCAATGAACAACGTCTTTAGGGACGCCAGGAGGTATGCTTTAATACCATTGTTGGATACAATCATCAAAAAGTTTTCAGACTGGTTCAATGAACATCGGAAGGACTCTGTGGTTGGGTCGATTGATACCAAACTGGTTCCTCTTGTCGAGATTCACTTGCATAACCTATGAGCACAGCTGAGAAAACACCAGTGCGTGAGCTTAATAGTTATGAGCTTGAGTACGAGGTAACCGACACTGAAAATAGGAAGAATTATGTTGTGAACTTGATAGAGAAGAGCTGTAGCTACAAGGTGTATGATTATGAAAAGTATCCTTGTCTGCACGGACTTGCTGCTTACTTATATTTCCTTGAGGTTGAAGCTGCTCCTGGTCGTCGACGTGATGTCAAGATAGAGTATCATGAGTTGGGCTCGAAATATTACTGGACGGAACTTTGGGAATTGGCTTATTACAAGACCATTTATTCTGTGCCGGACAGGTGCGATTGGAATGTACCAGATCACATCAAAGAGCTTCAGATCATACCTCCGGATCGCCGGATCGCCTTAAGAGGAAGGGAAGAAAAAAGAATAAGAGGAATCCATCTGTTGGTGAACGACGTAAAAGGACATAAAACATAAGGCGGCCAAGGCAAAATTTCGGTTTCAGTTGGCTGTTGTTTGGAATGCGTAGTAGTAATCGCAGTGAATCAAACTAGATCTTCTTGTTTGGATTTTATTGTTGTTGTGTTGTTTTGGCTTTTGGTATGTTGCTTTTGAAAACATTGGTAAAACTAAGTATATCTTTTGTGGCATAGACTGAAAGTTTGAAAGTTTGAAGAATTCTATGTTTAAGTGATCTAACCATGTATTATCTAAGTTTAAGTGTTTGTTTTGCAACCTCTGTTTAAGCGTTTTGGCAGTTATGTTTAAGTGATATATTGGAAAACCGCGGAAAACTAGTATAACAAGGTGTAACTATGATAGAAATCAGCATAATCCGAAAAATCCCAACTACATAAGTGTTAATACAGAAACACGGTCACCAAAAATTATATAGCAGATACTGCTTCTCAAAATACATTAGTGAAGATAACAAATATTTACAAACCTCATAATAAAAAAACTCATTGTTTCATGAAAAATATATCATGGTATATAGTCTTTCAAAGAGCACTTTGTTAATAAGATCAGCTTATAAAGAAGTATTCTATAGTTTTCATGATTTAAAATATGTTATTGCACTAATCATTTATGCTTACATGGTAATACAGAAAAATGACAAGTAAAACTTTCTTTAGAAATTAAAATTATACGTAAAACTAAAAAATGTTGAAATCACGAAAAATGGAACTATGAAGAAAATTGGTAAAACCAGAAACTTCAGTATAACTAAGAGCAAATATTTCGGAGGGAGAATAAAAAAAATTTCGCGCCTAAACGAAAAAAGCCAAAATTTCTAATTATTTTGGTCAAAAAGTAGATTTCCTCTGCTCTTTTATCTGAGTCTCGTCTTTTCCTATCTTTTCCCAGACACTTTTTCACTTCCCCACCACTCTCTATTTCAACTCTCTCTCACCATTCATACACTCTCTCTCACCATTCATACACTCTCTCTTTATCCACTCTCTTTCTATATTCTCTGAAGATTCACTGTTTTACTCTTTCCCTTTTACTGAATATGACTCATCCATATGAAGAGATGAAGGAGATGAAGAGGCTGAAGAAACACTACGACATGTTAGGGTTCGTTGCCGATGCCCAATATGGAATTCCACCCGTTGCCCATGTGGTGGTGAAATAATGACGAATGTTTCTCCAACTCCGAAGTACAAATCAGATTTCGATACCTTGCCTGGGAGTAGGTACTTCACCTGCAAGAATTATGAGGTAATTTTTCTCCAACTAAGGGAAACTGAGATAAACTGAGTTTATACTTGGGTGAAACTTTGTTATACTCTGGATATCTATGGGTGAAACTGTGTTATCCTATGGCTGAAACTGCGTTATGGTGAAACTGACTTCCACCCTGGTTGAAACTGTGCAGGACGATGGGTTGCACATTCGTTAGCCATGGGCTTTTGGTGTTCAGCAAGAAGTGGAGCGCCTAAGGGGGGAGGTGAAAGAGTTGGTTGAAGAGATTGCTAAGCTTAAGAGGCTCATTACCTCGACCTCCCGTCCATGAGATTCTCGACCTCGCACGTTCTGAGTTCATGTGCTAAAAAATTTGTCTTCCCTACCTATCTATTTTTCTTATTTCGGTTAACACAAGTCTTTGTTTGTTAAGAGAGAGGACTCTTGTTAAGACTTGTGTAAGTTTATGTGTTCAAACTTATGTTATGCTAAGCACTCTTATGTTTATCAATTGGTACTCTATGTTTAAACTTTCATCATCAACCATTAATCTAAAAAACTAATTTCCTACACATTATATTGGTACTCTCCTAAACTAATTTCCTAGACTTTATCAATTGGTACTCTCCTAGACTCTCACTCGACCTACACAATAAAAG
This sequence comes from Brassica napus, assembly GCF_020379485.1. Lineage (NCBI taxonomy): Eukaryota > Viridiplantae > Streptophyta > Magnoliopsida > Brassicales > Brassicaceae > Brassica > Brassica napus. The sequence goes on along the minus strand of NC_063449.1, from coordinate 2,615,578 downwards.
TAAAAGAATCCACAACAAAGATTTCATAACATAGTTAAAAGTTCTAAACATCAAAAGCATCGTTTGTCTACTTCATAAAAAACATAAAACAAAGTTCTCACACACCAAGCAAGTGAGGCATCTCTACTTCACTTCTTCCTGCGTTTATGTTTCTTTGCTTTCTCTTGTGCTGGCGCTTCTTCTTCTGCTGCTTTAGCTTGTGCCTCCTTGACAAACTCCTCAAGCGGGGCCAATCTATCATCCAATTGGTCAACCTTCTTGTCAACTGTCCTCATCAGTTTCAACGTTCTTTTCACCAACTTCATAACATCTCCCAGTTGAATCGACTGCTCACCTGCTTCTATTCCATCCCCTCCTGCAGCTTCACTCGCTTCTGCCTGTTTTTGGCGCGCAACTACATCCTCGTCGTGAATTTCTTGAAAAAAGACCTTATAGCCTGCATCCAGACACTTCTCCCAACTGTCCACAGCTATATCAGATTCATCAACATCGTCTTCATCTTCCAAAATGTCATACAAAAGCCTTTCTTCTTGTGGAGTTCTGGTGGGGATGATGCTGTCGATATCCTGTCACAAACACAGTTAATTTTGAATCTTAGCAACACACGCCTACCTTAGTGAGACCATTGTTCCGTTCCTAGTCCTACCTTAGTTCAACCATAGTTCCATATCTAGTCCTACCTTAGTTCTACCATAGTTCTACCATAGTTTTACTTTAAACCTACCACAATATTACTCTAGTTCTACCACAGTATTACTCTTGTTCTACTTTAGTTCACAGGTAAACTTACGGTTGTGTTAGACAATTCCTTGTTTATCGCCGAAAGTGACACCCCTGTCATTCCATTTCGTTTAAATGAGGACTTGCACATCCTCGGGCAGTTGACATCAGCTTCTTCAACAGGTTCTCTGAACGCCAATCCTAGCTTAGGAATTGCCTCGAATGCAAGAAGCTGTTAAACACAACATTTCTAAAATCCCATCAGTAAATAACAATAGCAATCAAGTCATTAATGGGATTTTACATACCTCTAGTGGAACACAAAAACCCGGAAGCGACCATAATGTACCCTCCAAAATGCTTCATTGTGTGAGAGATCTCCTTCAGCATGTAATCATAAGAGAATCTCCCCCATGGAAAGGACTTACACAAGTCAAGATCATCCACTGCTCTCTGGAACACCTCCAACACATGATTAGCCTTGTGTCCAACCTTCGTTTGCGCGCAAACAACAGAAGCTGAGAAGAATAGAACCGCCATCTTCAGTCTGTCTTTGTGGGGTCCCATGTTCACGAGCTTCTTCTTAACATCCTCCAACCTTCTAAGTTCTCCTTCCTTGAAATGTCGATCAACGAACTTCGTCCCACCAAGCTTTTTGTAGCCGAGAGGATAGTTGTGGCAGAATAGCCCAGATATCAAACCGTGTTCCCTCAGCCCATAACGGATGGCAACGCCATTCACAATTAACCACACTTCTCTCCGCCTCTCGCAACCGGCAGTACGCAGCAACAATATCCATATACCCTGAACCCCGTGGTTGTTCTCGCTTTTCATGTGGAAAATGTGTCTGAATTGAGGATGCTCCGTGAACCAGTTCCACTCCGCGTTAGACAGCTTCGGTTTCAGATTGCTTAGCGTCTTAATCGCACTAGCTATCATGCACCTCGTCCCTAGCTTTTTTTTTTTTTTGTACTCAGATGGCTTGAAGAACATAATGGTTGGTTTGATTGCCTCGGGTGCCTCATTTCCATCCAAATCCTGCAAGTTATATCCAAGTTATATCCAAGTTATACTCAAGCTATACTAACGCATACCAAAGTAATACCAAAACTGACAGTTTTTCCAATAGTTCTCCTAGTATTACTAACATTAACCCACTCGATTTACTACCTCTCCCGAATCATATGTTACGACTTCAATTCAAACTCATTGTTAATTTGTTACCTGAGGTTCAGGTGGATTCCCATTCTCGTTTGCTTCCTCTTCCTCTTCTCCTTCTCCATTTGCTTGTTCTTCTTCCGAACGTGCATTCACTTCGTACTCTCCATCTGGAGGTTCTTCTTCAGAATCTTCATGGTCCTGGTTTGAACTCTCCTTCTCTCCATCTGGTTTTTTCTTGTTCTTCTTCAGAACCCTCATTCACTTCATCTCCAGAAGCGGTTTCCTCATTCTCTTCATCTCCAGAAGCGGTTTCCTCATTCTCTTCATCTCCAGGACCTTTGTTCAGTGTCGTCGGAGCAGCTTTTGCAACCACATTAAACGGCTCCGTCATCTCCGCCGTATTCTCAGACGAGTCCTTTCTCGTCTTCTCTGTCGAGACATCCGTCGTCTGAGTCATCTCCATCGAGACATCCGTCGTCTTTGCCGTCGATTCATCCGTCGTCTTTGTCGTCGATTCATCACTCTCCTCCGTCGTCGTCTTCTCCACATTTTCTCCGGAGCCCGTCTTTGCAAACTTCACTCTCGGACCCTCTTCCTCCGTTCGATCCTCCTTCCTCTTACCCCGTCGCGTTTCGACCACCATCGCAATCGGAAGATTTCACCGGATTCTATCTCCGATTCTCACCGAATCAAGCTCGATTTTGGAAACTAGGGTTCTTCTTTCGCTCGTGAGGAAAGAAAGAAAAAGATGAGAGTGATGAGTTTTAAATTGACACAAATTAGATCTCCAAATGAGTCGGGTTTGCTAAAACGAGTTGGACGATTCGGTTTTGAGGGATTGGTTCGTTTGGTTAGTATGGTTACGCGGTTAGACGATTTGGTTCAATTGATTTGCCCATACAAACGAGTCGGGTCGGGGCGGATGGGTTATACCCTGGTACAACTTATAAATACTTCAACTATTCCCAGGGTTTTATGTCATTTCCGTATTTTCCGAATTAAAGAAAAATTATTTATTTTTCTGTTTATTAGAGTGTCTAATAGAGATTGGATTATCACATTTGGGGGCACCAGAGGTGATGACTCTGGCTCTGAGGGAATTGCTTCTATCCAAGCGCCACCGTTTAGAATTGTGTTTTTCATTAAATTATTTACATCCTTTTATTATTTTCCCAGCTGAATATAATATATATATATATATACTAGGGTCAGACGGGAAGTTAGAAAAAAAAACTATTTGAATTTACATTAATTTTATGAAACATTTTTGAAAAATATTATAGATTGAAAACGATATTATAAACAAAAATAAATAAATAGAATTCGGAGATCATGTTTGCTATTTTTAATAAACATTTTGGACTGAATTAAAATTACAGTAATTGTTATTATTCTACGAAAAACATCTAATAAAATAAGATTAATGATGTCCGCATATAACTATGCAATGATCATGCCAGAGAAATATATTAAGAAAAAGCTTATATTATCTAAGCCAAAACAGTCTTTTGTTAGTGTAAGTAGTTTGGTTTGTGTATGTTTTAATTAAAATGTGATAGTTTTCTCCTAATGAAAGTTATACTTCAACTTCTCTGTCACTCTTCAAATTGAAGGTCTATCATTATTAAATAAGTTTAGAATTTATTAGATAGGTTTTACTATTAATTTAGAATTTATTAATACTGTGGAAACTTGCGTTATGAATTAACAATATATTTAATTAAATGATAATATTGCTTGGACGTTTTTTATAGCATTCATGCTCGTATGTAATAAAGAGTTTATGCTGCAGATGCGTGTAATTATCTTGCAAAATATATTTTTGCATTGGTGTATTAATACTTTGAAATAAAACCGTTACAATACAAAGGGAATCGTTCAAAATTTTCAAATATCAGAGTGTCCGTTTATTCAAATAGTTAAGTAGGATTAATATATAATAATTTGTTTGCGTTGTTGTATGAAAAAAAAAAGTTAGAAGCACTATTTATCATGAAATCATGGAGCTTAAAAAATACATTGATGTAAATGGGTAAAACAAATAATTATAATAGCACTATTTATCGTAAAATCATAGACTTTAAAAAATAAATTGATGTAAATGGGTAAAGAAAATAATTATTCTTATGTTGTTTTTTGCTAAAACATTATTCATATGTTAAATGCTCAGTCTATATATATCAAATTAGTAAATTCAATTTTACATTCACTATATAATATTATACATTTTATATGTAAGTTCACTAATATACTATAAACCTATTGGTTCATCTAGTTTTTTGGTTTTTACGGGCTATTTTACACATTAAAATAAATAAAAATATTTTATTGTATTTTGACACATGTAAATCAATTTAAAATCATCGTACTCGGTTCTCTTGATTTACATTAATTTTTCATACCAGTATGATCAGATTGAATATCAACAATATTATAAGAGCTGTTTTATGTCGTATTCATAAGATGAAGAACACGACATTATTTGTTTACTAAAATATAAATGTATACTGTTAAAAATATTATTTTTAATTTGATCTAAAGCTCACACAACAATATTTCCGCATGTTTATGAGTTACACCAAAAGCCCACACGATCTCCAATTCCAAGTTAATGAAACGCCACATTTTGGATGCGGACACGTGTCGGGTTCTCAAGATTCGAATTAGTGACATGTCCGCCTACGTGGACAGCATATGAGGGAAACAAACCCAACTTTATATATAAAGATATACTAGTATTATTAAGGGCAATTCTCTTAAATAGACCAATTTTCAAATTTTAATAACAAAAATAGATCACAAGGAGGAAAATGACAAAAAAAATTTCATTTAATAGGTAAAAGGACTCTAATACCCTAGATATATAAAAAATAAAAAAATAAAAAAAAAAATTATAGTTTTAGATTATATTTTTTCAAATTCGAATTTTTTCATAAAATATTTTTTTTTTGAATTTTGTTTTTTCGAAATTTTTTTTATTTTTTTCAAATTTTTTTTGTAATTCGAAAATACTTCTTTAAACTATTTTAAAATTTTTTATTTTCAAAATTTTAAAATTTATTTTTTATTTTATAAAATTTTAAACCTCAATCCCAAATCTCCATCACTTAACTCTAAACCCTAAGGTTTTGATTAGTTAACCCTGAGGGTATAAATGTATATTTACCTCTTTAATGAAACATTTTGGTCATTTTGATTCTTATAGTCTATATTTGTGACAAAACATTTTTTAGTGCTATCTTAGGGTATTTCTCTTTTACTAATATTAAACATCTTTTTGCACGTATTGTATACAATAATTATTTTCACCATTTTAATTTATCTTACATTTAAAATAGTTTTAGAATGTAAATTTATTCCAACCCAAAAAAAATAGTTTTACATAATATTTGATCAAATATAGGATATCAAACACAATAAAGTAGCTTAGGGTACTTTTTATGAGATTTGTAGAGTTCTCCTCCGATTGTATGTGTGTGTGTATAAACTCCAATGGAGAAGGATGAGAGCTTGCTCAAGGTGATTTAGAAAGAGAGATTGATGAGAGTGTTTATGAGAGAATAAGAGACTTAGGAACAGAGATTAAGAGACTGAGAGATTAGGAGAATAAGAAATTAGAGATCAGGGTTCAGACTCAAGAACAAGTTTATCACTCATGAAGTGGAGAGGGGAACTCCCCCTTACTCCCTTAGGGTTACAAATCGCCACTACATAGCCTTTATATAGGCTTTACACTTTGCAATTACATAATCCCTTAATCTAATGGATAGAAATAACTTGAGATGAATGGATGGCTAGGATGGAGGGTGAGTTTGCAATCTGTGTGATGTCTTGTGATTGGATGATAGATGATGGTGTCTGATTGGTTAATACAAATTTGGCCAAGGCAAGGGCTGACTTCTGATTGACTGCTTATAGGCTCCTATGAACCTTCCCATGTATCAGACCAGATACATGGTCCATGCTCCTTTAACTTTACAGCTCACTTCAGCTCATGACAGCATGGCCTTATCCACAAACGTCCACAAGCTGCTACAGCTCAGGTCGCCTCTCTTCTTGCTGAACCGGCGCCCTATCTTTGCACTTCTTCACTTCGGGTTGATCCGGAACAAGTACGGTCGATGGTACGGACCACCTGTCCATACCTCGCCCTATTTTCGCACCATCACCCAACTATCTCCAAATGGTGTCTAAGTCCCTTCTGGACTTAACCCTATCTTTGCACCAGCTTCATAGTATCTTAGACTCCTCTGAAGCCCTTATATAACACTCCTGAAGCCTATCAGACAATCTCTGGAAGACTTGTCCTGTTCTTGCACAAGACCCAAACTCAACTCAACTCCTCCTTTGGCTCCATTTCTTTCTTCAAGTTAACACTTTTGTGATTTATTTAACATGGGGAGCTTCATTTTGTTCTCATTTGTTTCATATTACATTTACATTAGTATAGTTTTGCATATTTTCTCCTGAAACTTCTTCTAATAAAGTCAATTGAGCTCTTAAAGTAAAATCATGTTTTTTTGGTAGGCCTAGACAAATGATCCAAACTGAAAACGATCTGATAAAACAAGCAGGTCAGGTTCGGATCCTTTAGAAAACCCCAAACCTTTCCTAAAGCTTTAATCTCCTTTAATATTCTCATCGAATTGGTTTTCTTACTCTGAAATTTCGTCTACCCTCATATATTCTCGCATCTCACCGAATCTCTTCTTTGATTTGAAACCGAAATTCTAGTCTTAAGATCCTATAAATTTATCTTTGAGCTAGTCTCCTCTAGAACAGAGCTCAAGTAATCAAATACTCATACTTATTCTGAGCCACGATGCTTGTCTTTTCATTTTTTTACTTTTGGGTTTAAACTTTTGAGTAGTCTCGATGCTTGTCTATTTTAAGTAGTTCGATGCTTGTCTATTCTGAGTAGTCTTGATGCATGCCTCTTCATTTTAGTTTGGATGATTGTATTGTATAGATAGAATATTTATCTTGTGTAGATGTATCATGTTTGAGGCTTTATGCATTAGATAGGATGCTTGTATTGTGTAGATTGTATCTTATTTGATGTTGCTTTATGCGTGTTATTTAGCAAACCGTATTACAATCTTATATTGTCTTCATGCGTGTTTGATGCTTTATGTATTAAGCCAACTTTGTTTGATGTTTCATGCGTGTAAGGTATATGATATTCATGGTATGACTGAGTTGTAAGACATTGTTTTTCTTTATGTGTGTAGGTTCAAGGTCTGACTGAGTTGTAAGACATTGTTTTTCTTTATGTGTGTAGATTCAAGGTCTGACTTTGTTTGGATGATTGATTGTGATTTGAGGTTAGTAATTGTTAAGTCTTTTCTTCTTATCTAGTAGATGGATTCCTCGTCATCGAAAATCTGACAGGCTGATGAAGACACAATTGATGTTGAAATAACTTACAAAGAACAAGAGTACCAAAGTACTCAAAAGCGAAGGAAGACCAATGATGAAAATGCAACATTTGGAGTATCTTCTTAGTCGAAGAAGGTAAAGAAACTTGTTGTGCCAAGGTCTGGTGCGTGGAAGCATTACACCAGAACCAAAGACAATCATGAAAAGTGAATTTGTCACTATTGTCAGGAGATCTTCTCATGTGCTAGCAAATCAAGAACATCAAACCTCCAGAAGCATCTGACCATCTGCAAAGAGTACCAATCATAGTTAACTAGTCAATGGAAGAATCAAACTTAGATTAATGCGAAAGGCAATATGATGTCATCAAAGGTCCCATAGGCGGTTTCAGAGAAGCGTGTAATGAGCTGATTGTGTTAGCAGAATTGCCTCTTTAATTTATTGAAAGCATGACTTAGAAAAACTTATGCAGAAAAGGAATATTGTGTAACCTTTTATGATAATTTTTAAGCTTCTTCAATGTAATTTTTATTTTTTCCTCTTTTCACTTGCAAGGTTAACCTTTACAAGTGTCACTCGAGAAGGAATGCCACTCAAGACATTGGTAAGATGTTCTCGAGGAAGAAGGCAGCTTTGAAAAACTCGCTTCGCACAACCGAACACACAATATTACTTACAACTAATATTTAGATTTCTCAAGTTACAGGTAATGTGGTCTATTTATTTACTTGTTAGTAGAGTTCAAACACTTACACTAACATGTTTTCTTGTTTTCATGGTTAATATGTGCTAGTTATATGGTAATAACTGCCCATTTCATTGATGCTTTCATGGCAACTGAAGATGCTAATCACTGGCTTCAAGTACGTGATGGACCATAAAGGTTAGGCCATATTAACTGTCCTCTTAGAGTGTTTAGCTGGATGGGGAATTGAGAAAATATTTTGCATTATAGTGGATAATGATACTTACAATACTTCTACCATTAGGAGCTTCCATAGGAAATTTAGTGAGGTTGCCCCTAATGCTTTAGTTTTAGATGGTAACTTCTTGCACATGAGGTTATGTGCTTATATTATCAAATTGCTTGCTAAGAAGGGTTTGACTGAAGTGAGGGATAATGTGTTAGTGATTAGGAATGTTGTTCAGTATGTGTCTTCTTCTACAAGTAGGCTGGATGCATTTGATCTTAGAGTCACTACTGGGAGAATGAGTCGCGGTAGGCGGTAGCTTGCCTATGGATATGAAGACTAAGTGGAATTCAACCTTCCTTATGTTTTCTAGAGTCCTTCAGTTCGGAGTGACATTTTAATAAGATGGAAGAAGAATATAGGTTGTACAATGACTAGTTTATGGAAATGGATAATGGAGTTAAGAGGTGTGGACACCTGCTTCTAGAGACTGGAGTGTCGTAAAGAAGGTGAAGAGATTTCTGATAATCTTTTACAACTGCATATTGGTTGTCTATGCCTCAACAAAGGTCAACTCGTACAAATGTTGTAGTGAGATAATGAGAATTGAGAGAAATCTCACTACATTAGCTAATAGTTTTGATCCTGAGTTGAAGGTGTCAAATATGCTGCAGAAGTTTCTGAAGTACTAGGATGGCATTAATAATATCAACATGATGTTGATATTGTCGGCTTTTTTTTATCCTAGGAAGAAGATGCATTTTTCAAAGTTGTTCTTTGAGAAACTCTATGAAAATATAGCTTAAAGTCGAAAGAAATACAAGAATATGTGGGTGATCTTCTCAAGTGCATGTTGAGGGAGTACAACAATCATTTCAGAGGGCTGCTGGACAATTATCTCAGTCGAATCAAGCATCATCTCTGCCTACTTAAGAGTCTCATGAACAAGGCGTGAATAGAATGGAGCTGGTCAGTGAAGATTTTGGTTATGAGAAGATGGATTGTGTGTACAAGAAACTGGTTGATGAGAAGGGAGAAGATATAAGAGATGAACTAGAAATTTTCTTGAAAGAGCCTGTTGAAAATCCATAGATCATGCTTGGTATTGAGTTCGATATTATTTCTTGGTGGAAGGTTCACAAGATGAAGTACCATGTTCTTGCAGAAATGGCTATAGATCTCCTCGGCATAAAAGTTTCATCAATGGCATCTGAAAGTGTTTTAGCATAAATGGTATGATCTAGAACCATCTCAGAGTTGTTTAACTCATTACATAATAGAAGTGCTCATATGTACTATGTAGTGGATACATGCTGACATCAAGCTAAGTGAACAAGTTACAACAAATGAACAAATGCTTGCTGATGTTGAATTGTTAGATCAGCTCAAAAAAGGTTTGCACACCTCAAAATATACATAAAATTCTTATAAACTGTTGGGTCAAAATCGGCCACGACGGAATCGATGTCCGAAAGTCCTTAGAAAAACCGAATCTCGGTCAAAACTTCAAAAGCTGAGAAAAGGAAAAGCCGAAACGGATCACCCGGCGAGCTCGGCCGCGACACGGGCCAGCTCGCCCGGCGAGCACGGCTGTGTTGCAGGTCGAGTCGCCGGCAAGCTCGGCCGTGACACGGGCCAGCTCGCTCGGCGAGCACGGCCGCGTTGCCGGTTGAGTCGCCGGCGAGCTCAGCCGTGACACGGGCCAGCTTGCCCTGCGAGCATGGCCGCATTGCCAGTCGACTCGCCGGCGAGCTCGGCCGTGACACGGGCCTGCTCGCCCGGCGAGCACGGCCGTGTTGCTGGTCGGCTCGCTCGATCGTGCCGCAGATCGGCTCGCCCGGCGACCGCGGCCAATTCTCCGTGGACCATTCCGAACCTGGTCCCATCCCGTAACCATGCATCTTCGTCCGAAGTTTCCGTAACTCAGTCTTCGGGTCCGTGGATACGACACCTATGTTCCGTCTAAAAAAACATCGTCGAAAGTATTCGGGAAGTTGGGAAGGTTATGTCTCTCGAACAGTTTCCCATTCTTCGTAGTAGAGCAGGTTACGGTTAACTTAACACCAACTGCCTCGGCTATGCGAAGAAACAGGGTTCCGTTGGAAGAACCATGCCTATACCAACGGCTACTTCGCGAATAAAATCATAAAAACGCTAAAGCCTCGATACGGCCCAAAGAGGGTCCGAATTGCGGACAACGGTCCATCTTTGGTCCCAAAAGACTTGAACCAAAAAACTGGTATGACGGTTTATCGCATCCGCGGGAAGAGATAAATGTCAAATTTCCGAAGATAATCACAAAGAAGAAGAAAATATGGAAAAGCCCGCTTCACGACAAATCCGGCCCGAGAAGAGGTGAACCGACCTAAGGAGGAGTATATAAGGAGGACCTAGGACGAAGAGCAGAAAGGAGAGCATTCTAAAAGCAAACTTAATACTTAGAGCAATTTAGGCATTTTTCCGTTTTTACTACCGAGCTGCGACTCGACTAGGTTAGAACTTTGGTGGCTAGACTAGCGAACATACCGACAGCTCTCGTGGCCTAGGATCTTACCTGCTGTTCACGCTCAAACGCGAATTCGGAAATAAGATCTCTTTGTTCTCTTTTCGCTCTTTTACGATTTATTACTTTCGAATCTTTCATATTGATTGTGTTGGTCGTGGCCCAGCAGATAACCGGGACCTTCAGGGAAGGCTAGGTTAACTTGGCTTTCCTCCGATTAACAAAACTCGACGGTGTGAATTTTGGTTCCCACAGTTTGGCGCTAGAAGGAGGGGGGTACGGATCTATCTCTCTCGTAACCACACACGCTCAGTCCGATATGACGACCAACGCTGACAAAGACCGCAAACGAACGACGGGACTCCCGTCAATGCCAACGCTGATAAAACTTCAGCTGGAAACGTATCAACGGTCACTGCCGACGCCGCGATACTAGACCAGATGAAGGAATTGTTCGCCTCCGCTCAGAAAAAGACGGACAAACAAGGAAAACTTGTGGCCTCTCTCGCAAAACAGGTGGAAACCTTAACAACGAAGGCTAGGAACAAAGCCCCGCGCGGAACCACAAGAGCCCGCAGCGGCAGAAGACTTGATTTCGAAACTCTGGGCAATCGAACTGCACACGCGGACATGGCTTCCTCAGGCCAAAACCCTGATGAAACGCTCCAGCCAGGTGCACAGCCAACTGCGGAGAACCTTCCACCTCCTACCGGGAGCAACGAAGGAGAAGAAATTGAGTGCATCGACCTGGATATAAGCGACCAGTCCGAGCACTCGGACGACGGTGCTGACATCCACCCAAGAAGAAACCGAAGCCAGTCCGCTCGGCAGGACGTGTCCTTCACAAAACCCATGACCGAGGAAGAATAAAACCTCTATTGGGTAGAACAGAAGGAGCTGGCCGAGAAGCAGGCCAGGATCCACCGCGGCCAACACAGACAAGCTCGCAAGGCTGCCAGAAATCCTGATGAGATCCACGATCTCCGCGAGTACATCGCGAAAACCGCAGCGGAGGTGAAAGCGGTGAAATCAAAAATCCACCACGCGACAAGCGCTGCCCCCGAGATCGACAGACTTCTCGAGGAAGCACGCAAAACCCCGTTCACTGCCCGGAGTACTGAGACCAACGTCTCGGACCCGGGGAAGATCAAAATTCCCATCTACGATGGCACCACCGACCCGAAAGCGCACCTGCAGTCTTTCCAAATCGCGATGGGGAGGTGCAAACTCAAGGAACGCGAACGAGATGCTGGCTACTGCCTCCTCTTCGTCAAAAACCTCAAAGGAGCCGTGCTCGAATGGTTTTCTCGCCTAAAAAGAAATTCCATCGGAAGTTTCCGCCAACTTGCTTCAGAGTTTCTCAAGCAGTATTCCATGTTCATGGACAGAGAAACCTCGGACGTCGATCTCTGGCGCCTGTCTCAAAAAGAAAACGAGCCACTTCGCGAGTTCATGAACAGATTCAAGCTAGTAATGGCAAGAGTCACCGGGATCAGCGACAAAGTGGCGATCGATGCTCTGAAGAAAACTCTCTGGTACCGGTCAAAATTCCAGCAATGGCTATCCCTCGAAAAACCGAGTACGATTCAGGATGCTCTTCATAAGGCAACGGACTTCATCGTAATGGAAGAGGAGATGAAAATCCTCTCCCAGAAGTACAACCCGCCCACGAAAAAGAAAAGCTTTCGAAACGACAAGTATGTCCACCACGAGGGAGAAGACATCCAGGGCGAGCACAACTACACTATCAATTCTGAACAAGGGAAGACCTTCGGAACACCTGGTCCAGGAACCAGTATAAGGATAACTCCTACTGCGAGTTCCACCAGACCAAAGGTCATTCCACTACGAACTGCAAAGTTCTCGGCGCAAGGCTAGCCGCAAAACTCCTCGCTGGCGACCTCTCGAAGGTCACTAGCATAAAAGACCTAATCCTGGATTCCGACCGCCCTCCCAGGACTGATAAATAGTCTCCCGAGAGGGACGCACACGCAAATCAGTCTGGCGAAAAACGCGGAAGAAGGCATGATGACGTTGGAGACAATAGTACCCGCCGGAGGATAAACATGATCATTGGAGAATCGCAATTCTACCGCGACTCTGTTTCGTCCATCAAGGCCTACGGAAGAAAGGCGGAAACAAGTTCAAACTGGACGACTCGGTCCCTGACCGACAACTCTCCAAACGATACGATTGTTTTCGAGGAGTAGGAAACCGTCGGACTCGATAAACCTCACTGCGACCCGCTGGTCATCGACTTGGTGATTCGAGACCTCGAAGTGGGAAGAATCCTCATCGACACAGGCAGCACGGTCAACGTCATTTCCGCGACACTCTCCAGAGAATGAAAATTGAACTCGGGGAAATCATCCCGGAACCAAAACCACTGACCAGTTTTTCGGGCACAACATCAATGACCCTCGGATCGATCAAACTTCCGGTCATGGCAAAGGAAGACACAAAAATCATTGACTTCGCTGTAGTCGATAACCCAGCCATCTATAATGTTATCATGGGAACCCCATGGATCAACGCAATGAAGGCGGTACTGTCGACTTACCACCTTAGCATCAAGTTCCCAACACCAAACGGAACAGCAGTAATCTGGGGATGCAAGAAACAATCTAGGCTCTGCTTTTTGGCCGAGCATAAGCTACGACAAACTCGGAACACCCCTGCGGTTAGCCCGAAGCGAGTCAAGAAAACTCAGAGTACTCCCGAAGGTTCCACGAAGAGCGATTCGGAATCAGTCGCCCAGGCAACGACTCCGGACAGCGACGCGATCCCGGAGTCCATCGCCCTACCAGCAGAAAACTCAACTCACGAAACGGCCACCGATTTGACTAAAGACTCAACGGCCGAAGTAGCAGAAACGACCCTATCCAACGAGTAGGAATGCCCACAACAACAAAGCAGAACTACGAGATGGCTTGATCCTCGAAAGAGGTACGTAGGCAGCTTGTCCTATTGACAAGTTCAGCTATCCCCCTCTCCAAAAAGGGGGGGGGGGGGGAGTTGGTATGTATACTCGTATACTCCAACAAAGTTCGGAATATCCACACATGTACTCGATATTTTCAAAACTTTTCCAATAAAACTCATTTTATTACGGTCTCCCGATTCACTTGCAATAAGCCACAACAATCGGAGATTAACCTGAGAAACACCCAAGACAAGGGTCTCCAGACACGCATACCTTTCAAGCAGTCCTTGGATGGGAACTAACTTAAACAACAATCACTGCGTATCAATGGTCAAGCAAGACCAAATACATCTTCTCTAAAAACAAAGATCGTAACTTTCTCACGACACAGGATATACCTTTCGAAAAAAGCAAGACGTCGTAAATGTTTTCGAAAGACATTATCCAAACACACGGTCCATCCGCGACTCTAAAAATTGCCCGTCGATTGGCCCCGACGGACAAACCCAAAAATTTTCTCAAAAAAGAACTCGTAGTCTAACCTTTCGTAAAAGTAAAGGTTCTCTTACATCCGACGAGGATACCATAGCGCGCTATACAAGAAATCCGAAATTTTGGTCAGCACTCCAGACGGTCTCTGGAGAGTGCTCGGTTCGTTCCAAACAAGTCAAATAAGCCGGCGCCAAGTCGCAGACTTTAAATCGGAAAGAACCAGGTGGAAATTGCCCACAGGCAAAACGAGAGCCAATCAGTCGTCGCACAGCCTTAGAGCCGAAAGTAAACCTAGGTCTTGACCTAAACCCAGTCCTACTGGTCCACTAACATCTCAAGACATGATACGGGATCTTAAAAACATGTCCCATCGTCTATATCTAATACGCTCACGAAACTTCGCGAAACTCCTAAACGTTTCCGAACGCCCTCGTTCAGTAAGAGCAAACGAACAAGACGATAAACTAAAAGTTAAGATACGAAGTGACTACCCGTATCTTTCCCTCACACTTGGCAGAAGTATAAACTAAAACACACAGAATGTCAATCATTCATCATATATATAGAAGCCGCAAAAAACGGCTAGGACCCAAAGCCACCAAACGGCCGGTCTCAAACACATAGTTCACATAGCCTCGCAAGGCCATAACACACATAAATCAAATATGGCCACACTCGGCCTAGATACATCAAACCTCGAAATAAAACTAAGGGAAGTAATCCCAACAATCCTCAAAGCTCGAAGTCGAGGAACTCGGACATGGAGATCCCGAACGAGCTCACGGGCTGATCCACCTCTCCGTCCGCAACTCCGGCACCTTCATCACCGACACCGGTTCCCGCTTCCGCCGTGTCCTCCGAGACCTCGATGGAGTCCCAAAGCTGTCGGACCCTTCCTTCGATCGGAGGAACCAAGGATTCGGCAAGGGCACACCCGTTCATAAGACCCGACATCTCGGCGACCTCGGCAGGAAAAGAGAAGTCCTCTTTCTGTGACTCGTAGAGGGTAGCAACCGAGCCATGGCACTCGTGAAAATCGCCCACGAATTTTTGAGCATCCTTAAAGCTCTCGAATTCGCTGGCAAACAAAGCAGCCCTCCGCTTCATTTCGGCGACAATCGCTCTCTTTCCTCTCCTCTCCGCACGGACAAGGGCCCGAGAATGGAGCTCAGCCTGTCTCCGGCTCTGTTCTTCAACCTCCTTCCGAAACCGAAAGAGTTCCCTTTCAGCCTCCTCGGCTTTGAAGTGAGAGATACGCGACTCCCGGAAATTTCCGTCGAGCGCCGCATTGAACACCCTCATCCCCTGCACGAACTTAAGATCGGAAAGGGAAACAAAAAATATATATATAATTTAGATCAAAGGTCAAAGGATAAACCTCGTTGATTAAGCTGGAGCCTTCGGCGACTACTTTCCTCCTCGACTCTTCGTACAGCGACTTATGAGTAGTAAAACCGGGAGGAATGTCGGCAAAAAAGTCGCTGGGAAGGGGAACCTCGCTGGTTCCACTCCTTCCCCCTGGGGAGAAACCAGGGTTCCATTCTTGCAGCGGAAGGTTTCCCAAGACGTTCTCGGAGGCAACTCCCTTGCCTTTCCGAGACCTGATTCTTTGCCTCTGAGCAGGCAAGACATCAATGACCGGTTCTACGCCATACGGAACGTCCAGAGGCTGAGAGACGGCTCGAGATCGATGGAGCTCCACCGCGCTTCGAATCCGTTCGATGGTAAAGGAATTCCAGAAGAACAGCCTGCTGCGGAGAAGATCTAGCTTGGCAAAAAGATCGGCAGGAGTCGGCGGAAGGATCATGTTCACTGCAAGATAATAAAAAAATCGTCTTCATATTTTTTTTTGAGGTATCAAAACGAAAAATATAGCTATTCGTATTACCATGGGTGAAGTTCCACTCCCGACGGAATAGGTGGACGTAGCTCTCCTCGACAGACTCCCCATCTATCCGGACAAAGAAAAAGCGCTCGAACCATGCCTTAGGATGTGAAGTGTGCCCCTGAATTATAGCCATACCCTTCTTTGGCGCCATGCGGTATGAGCCATCGATCCCCGTTCCTCTCGTAAATCAAAATCCCTCGAAGTCGCCAGGGTTAAGGTCCATTCCTAGCTCGTAACTCAAGATCAACACGCCAAGCCAATGCTGCAAGGCCGGAACGCTTAGCTGGCTGATCAAAAGCCCAAAGTGGCGAAGCGCGCGGACGATGATACCAGGGATCGGAAACCACATACGGCAATACACCAGGAAGGCCTCGTAGCAAGTAAAGAAACCTTCCGGAGGGTTCTTCACACTCTCGTTGCCATTCGGGATCCGAAATACGACTCCACTTGGGATCTGGTAAAAGTCCTTGAGAGTCGTGAGGTAGTCAGAAGAGACCATGCTCGGTGCAAGGGGTGCGTTTGGCGACCTCACGGGCCTCTTAGGAATCGGAATGTCTTGCGAAGGCGGAGGCGAGCCGCAAAGAACTTTGTAGTACGCATCCTTTGCTTCTTCCTCAACTTCGAACTCTTCTTTCGGGGCGATCACCTCATTGGCAGAAGAGTCACCCGAAGATGAGTGTGAGGAAGAATTCCTCTTTGAAGATCCTATTCTTGAAGACATTTTCTTTGAGCAAAGAGAGATCTTGGAGAAAAAATTCCTATCTTGGAGAAATCTTTTCTTAAGGGAAGAAGTGAGTAAAGAATTTGAAAAACTTACTTCCCTTACTTATACAATTTTTTTTTACTATTCACCTTCGATCTTTCGACAAACGATTACGTCTAAATTTCACCTAGAACAGACCATACCGCAAGCTAGGACCTAACACCTAGGTCCACGGATCCTAGCTAGCTGGGGGACTAACTGTTGGGGTCAAAATCGGTCACGACGGAATCGATGTCCGAAAATCCTTAGAAAAACCGAATCTCGGTCAAAACTTCAAAAGCCGAGAAAACGAACAGCCGAAACGGATCGCCCGGCGAGCTCGGCCGTGACACGGGCCAGCTCGCCCGGCGAGCTCGGCCGTGACACGGGCCAGCTCGCCCGGCGAGCACGGCCGTGTTGCCGGTCGAGTCGCCGGCGAGCACGGCCGCGTTGCCAGTCGAGTAGCCGGCGAGCTCGGCCGTGACACGGGCCAGCTCGCTCGATCGTGACGCAGATCGGCTCGCCCGGCGACCGCGGCCAATTCTCCGTGGACCATTCTGAACCCGGTCCCATCCCATAACCATGCATCTTCGTCCGAAGTTTCCGTAACCCAGTCTTCGGGTCCGTGGATACGACACCAATGTTCCGTCTAAAAAAACATCGTCGAAAGTATTCGGGAAGTTGAGAACGTTATGTCTCTGGAACAGTTTCCTATTCTTCGTAGTAGAGCAGGTTACAGTTAACTTAACACCAACTGACTCGGCTATGCGAAGAAACAGGGTTCCATTGGAAGAACCATGCCTATACCAACGGCTACTTCGCGAGTAAAATCATAAAAACGCTAAAGCCTCGATACGGCCCAAAGAGGGTCCGAATTGCGGATAACGGCCCATCTTTGGTCCCAAAAGACTTGAACCCAAAAACTGGTATGACGGTTTATCGCATCCGCGGGAAGAGATAAATGTCAAATTTCCGAAGATAATCACAAAGAAGAAGGAAATATGGAAAAGCCCGCTTCACGACAAATCCGGCCCGAGAAGAGGTAAACCGACCTAAGGAGGAGTATATAATGAGGACCTAGGACGAAGAGCAGAAAGGAGAGCATTCCAAGAGCAAACTTAATACTTAGAGCAATTTAGGCATTTTTCCGTTTTTACTACCGAGCTGCGACTCGACTAGGTTAGAACTTAGGTGGCTAGACTAGCGAACATACCGATAGCTCTCGTGGCCTAGGATCTTACATGTTGTTCACGCTCAAACGCGAATTCGGAAATAAGACCTCTTTGTTCTCTTTTCGCTCTTTTACGATTTATTACTTTCGAATCTTTCATATTGATTGTGTTGTGCATGGCCCAGCAGATAACCGGGACCTTCAGGGAAGGCTAGGTTAACTTGGCTTTCCTCCGATTAACAAAACTCGACGGTATGAATTTCGGTTCCCACATAAACTTAAAAAATATATCGACAGGAGTCCAGCTTCAACTTACTTTTATTGCAAGAAAGTGAATATAACTAAAGTTCTTTAACTCTAATATGTTGTACTTTTACTATTTATGATAAATAAAAGGGAAATTAGTAAATATGGAACAAAAATACAACTACATTGTCTCTAAACTATAAATCCAACTATAAGTCGTTCCTATACCATAATTTTTTGTGATAACCCAATTAAACCCCTATTATTAACCCAGTTTCGTTTTTATTAATTAAGTTATTAAAAAAAGTTATTAATTCAGTTATTAAACAAATGAAAAGATTAAGTTTAATAAGTTAATTTGTTTTTGGAAAAATAGCAATACTCATTTAGTCCCAAATCGGGTCTCCCACGAACCCTAAATCAAATTTTCTCCTTCTCTTGACGAGAGAAAAACAGAGCCAAGTCACGGCGATTGATCTCGACGGTGCTTCACTTCGCCATCACCGGAGTTTCTTCTTCTCCCTAGGACTCTGCTAGTCTTCCTTTCCGTAATCGAAGTCTCCTACACCTCTTGCTCACTTCGCGATCTCCTTCTCAAGATCTCGATGGAAAATCAATTTGTGCCTCGCTGAGTCTACAATATACACTCTCAGCTCTTATTTTAAGCCTAAGAATCGAGCTTTTCAGGTTTGTAAAATTACTTGTGGTTTGTTTTGCATGTCTTTTATCTCTTTGATTTGAGTGCTTTTATCATAGTTTGAGTGCGATAGCTTTCAATCTTAGTTTGTGTCAATGATTTAGGCTTATATGCTATCAAAGTTTCATACTTTTTGATTTTTGTCATCGCTTATGTTATCAAAGTTACATACTTTATGATCTTTATCATCAAACTGAAGTCTCACTCTTATACAGTTCATAAACCTTTCTTTGTGATAGATTTCGGTTACTCTAAAAAAGATGTCGACATATCTCGGGTTACTGCTCTTGTAATAAAATTGCATTGGGTTATTGATGTTGAGTGAACTCATATTTGATTGTCTGAGACAAAAAAAATAATTTAGTTTACACTTCTAATGTCTTTGTAATGTCTCTTCTTATTGATTTAGAATAAACTTGTATTATGATGCTTTCGTTTTATGAGTACTGACTGTGGTGATTGTATTTGTTTAATTGTTTACAGGTATGATGATGGATCAGTTGATGAGGTACTGCAAGACTTCATCTAAAAAGCTTGTAAAGTATGTGATTTCATTTTTGTATAATTGTCTTAGGTGATTTCATTTGATTTGTTTTGACTATGATGTCTGTCTTTGGACGAAGAATACTTTAATTTCTTTGTTTTATGATTTAAACTAGCATGAATATTGACTATTGTGATTGTATTTGTTTCATTGTTTACATGTATGAAGATGAATCAATTTTCTCCGCCTATTCAAAGAGGGAACCGAAACACAAGTTAATCAATTTTCTTTAACAACAACAGTTGCCGAGTAACAATCCTTGCATGGGTGAAGAAGTCCACTCGAAATTGTCCACATTTAAAGCTCCAAAGCGTGCCCTAAAGAAAGTTGTAGAACTCGTTTGAATTAATGATTGATGTCTTTGAATAGATTCACTATTGTTATTGATATTTGCGTTATTCTAATTTTATCAGATTCTAAAGTATGTGTTTAAATCAAGTTAGGATAAATGGTGTATAAGTCGTTTCACAAGTCTGTTTTTTGTTTCAGAAATTATAATGAATAATAGTGAATAAGAGTTTAGTGTTTCTACTCAACCTTAAATCACATAGGGTCCAAACCCTATACCCTAAATCAAATAGGGTTCAAACCCTATACACTAAATCAAATAAAGAGTGAATAAGAATCTTGTGTTTAACAAGTTAGATTTTGTATTTAACAAGTCAATTTTAGTGTTTTGGAAATTATAGTTTAATGTTTATTAAGTTATATAGTTTAATGATTTCGAAATATAAATTAGTGTCTTGGATTTTTGTGTTCTTATACATGTTAGAGTTAGAGTTGATTAAGGGTTTTAGAGTATAGTATTTAACAACTCGATTTAGTGTTTTTAGAGTAACCCCATTTGCGGTTTATACCCGCTTGGACCCGTCCGAAAATTTTAAATATCTGACCCGAGACCCGGATCCACACACCCCTAAAACACGTGAATTGTTGTCATTTGTCGAAACAAAAGAAACCAAACAATAGAGAAAAGGGGATTAGGGTTCTTCCTTGGCGAATCAAGAAAACAGGATTAACTTAGGAAACACAAAAATTTAGGAAATTAGAGATTTAGAATATATTCTCGTAACAGATTTTGGAGAGATTTAGGAAAATATACATTTCGAATTTGGCAGAACATACATTATGTTGTCCGTAGAATATAGAAAACATGGTAAATTGTGTAACCCGGCTGCGGTAGGATAGAGTAGTTTTGTAGATAAAGTAATCATACTTTTGTAGAGTATTGGTACACGGACAGATTTTGTGATTTTGTCTTGGTAGATATATTGGAAAATAATAGTTAATGAAATCTACCGTAGTTCAGAAATAAGGAAAATGGCAGCCGATTTATTCTACGAAGGTAGAATTATAACCATTAGTCGATTTTACGTTCTACAAGCTGCAGATATCCATGTAGTTAACCGAATCTACAATCTACGAGCTCGTAGAAGGTAGATCATGTTTTCTGCGATCCGTAGATCAAAATATAAAATTGTGTTTTACTAATATTTAGTCAACCAAAATATTTTTCATATGATTGTCTCTTGTTTATGTACATTTTGTATATTTTTCATATTTTTCTGACTCTTAAAATAATTGATATGAATTTTTAAAGTTGATTAGGATATCTAAGTCTAAACCAGACCAAAAAGATATTTATAGCAAAGGGACGACGTAGTTGTTTTTCTGTGGTGTTTTGGCAATTTTTTTCTAAATAAAACAACTTTTGATTTTCATTTTTTGATTTTTTATTTTTTTATCTGCATACTATCACAAAAGGTTATTTTAATATATAAGTTATAAAATTGAATACAATATAATTTGAGGTTAAATAGTTTTATTATTTAAAATATTATAATTTAGCTTTGAAGCTTCAAATTTTACCAAGACTTTTTTCAATATGTTAAATTATTTTTTTACCCTTCTGGAAGCTTCGTATCCTACTTAATTTATCGAACTTTCCTTTTTTAAGACTACTAAAATTTCGTTTTCCGAGATCACGAGACAACTCTATAAAAGTCTGATAATCACTCTTGTCATTGGCTATACTTTTCTTTTCTGCTTCTCTCTGCCGCGTAAATTTCTTTCCCGATCGATTCAATTTAGAAACCCTAAAAGTTTATTTCGTTCCTTCTTTTTTTTTGGAAGCGAACAATTAGAGATTTTTATGATTTAATTAATTGTGTTGATGGTTTAATATATATGAACTAGTTTAATTTTAAAATTTAGAATTAGTTTGGTTTAATATATATGAACTAAAACCAATCAACTTTTTTTTTCTAAAACGATGTTTTATGTTCGGTATTACCTTTGTTATTTCTTATTTTTTAATCAAACATCCAAAAAATATTAATAACCCAAGAAAACATTATAGTTTTACACCCTTGAGTTAAATTACCTAATTGGTAAAGCAAAATAGTCATGACTTATGAAAAACAAAAAAGACTCACTGAGTTTGTAAAACTCCGTTTGTTCGCCAAAAGCTTTATCATGAATAATTTTTTTTTATAAAACTTTAAATTACAAGAGGTCCATACGCAATAATAGCCCATTATTTTTCAGATTACTTTTTTTCAACCATAATTTTTAAGAACTTGGCAAATCAGTTTAAAATTGTGCAAAACTATAACATTCGTTTATTAAGAAGATTATTACTTCTAATTTAATTATTTTTGTTTAACCTAGATAGCCCAGTTCTTCGGAAAGCCAAATTGTTAGCTTTTCATAGATTTGTATATCAAACGTTTGGGCATTGTGTTATATAACATGTAATAGATCACCTGTTTGATGTAAAAAAAAAATATCTACTAACTAAAATTTATAATCTCTTTTAATCAATTCATCCTGCAAAAGATGCCGGACATCACCTAGTTCAAGATGATAAGAAAAGAGTAAACTGTTCTTAGTAAAGCTAAATAAATAACTAATGTATCTGTATCGAATCATTTAACAGAGTAAAATAGTATTATGTAGTAAAATATGATTTTTGTTATTTTACATATTAAATTTTAGCTTTTTCCCATATAGCTTCCCTCCATCTACTCGATTTCCTAGTGGCATGAGGAAAAAAAGAGGATACCCAATTCATGGGAGTATAGAAAATATCGGTCCACATCTAAATGATACAAATGTAGTAAATGTTGACAGCAAGGACACAACAAAAGCAGTTGTGTAGTGCCAATTTTATTTAATCATTTTATATGAGGTTATAAAAATTTGAGTCACATAACTTTGGAACTTTTTATTATTACTTTTATCATTTTATTTGAGATTTTAACGATTAGGATCGCATAACCTTTGAATCTTTAATACTTTCCTTTTGTTAAGTATTGTATTTGTATGTCTTTTTTATTCTCAAAATTTAATTGATCTATTATGTTTAATTAGTAAGAGAGAGTGAGAGAGAGACTCAAAGACTGAGAGACTGAACCTAAATGAATGAGATAGAGAGAGATACAAAAAAAGACAGAATTAGTGTGAAAGAATTACCATCTACTTATACATTTAATAATAGCTATAGATACAATATATGAATTATATTAATGTTTGCACATGCGGGCAGGTTGTCCACCTAGTAAACTAATATGTGTTAAAAATATCTGCAGCGTACCGAAGATTTTGCCTAGTGTTTTTCAATAAAATTAAATTATTTTCTATTCTTTTCTCGGGACATTCCTTTAAGCTTTTCCTTTATAAATGAACTGTTTTAATATAAATTTCAAAACAAAAAAGAGTAAAATGTTTTCAATAAAACTGAATATATAACTAATATATCTGTATAGAATAAAATAATATTTTAACAGACTAAAATGATATTATATTTTGAGAATATAGTTTTTTATTATTTTATATATCAGTTTTTAGCTTTGGTAATTATCCTAGCTAACTTATTAACCAATATCTGATGCTCAATTTTTTACATTACCAAGATCAAATATTTTTTTCAATAATGGTGATTTACTTTTTTATTCTTCTCTAGGATTTTTCTTTAGGCCTTTCCTTTGTAAAGATAAAATTCAAGATGATAAGAAAAGAGTAAAATGTTTTTAGTAAAGCTAAATAAATAACTTATATATCTGCATAGAATAATTTAACAGAGTAAAATAGTATTATGTAGTAAAAGTAAGGTTTTTGTTATTTTATATATTAAATTTTAGCTTTGGTTATTATCTTAATTAACTTATTAGCCAATATCTATCTGATGCTCGAATTTTAACGTTACCAATATCAAAATATTTTTTCAAAGAAGTTGATTTCCTTTTTTGATTCTTCGCTCGGAACTTCAAATTTCCTTTTTTTTTTAACCTGGCTATTTCCTTTTTGAGTCTCTCAAATTTCCTTTCTGACGCATCAACCTAACTCTATAAAATCTGATAATCTCATATCGTTCGCTACAATTTCCTTTTTACCATCTCCCATCAATTTTATTTCTGCTGTTCTCCACTGTAGTAACTTTCTTTTTTTTCCAAGCAATTCAATATAGAAACCCTAAAAGTAAACAATGCAATCAAACGAAGAGTTCATCAAATTTCTTGGGGAAGGATCTTGTGGCTATGTTCATCTCGTCCGTTACACTAACCACGACGGCTCTTCGTTTCTCGCGGCCGTAAAGAACTCCTACGACGAAGACTCCGACAACCTCAACAGAGAGCTTCAGATTTTGCGAGAACTCAGAGGGTATCCGAGGATCATTACATGCTTCGGAGATTTTCTGCAAGAAGGTGTCAGCAGCTACGGAAACAGAGTCCACAAATTGCTTCTCGAGTACGCTTCTGAAGGTAGTTTAAACGCTTTCTTGAACAATTACCCCGACAGAAAGTTGCCCGAACCATTGATCAAAGATTTCACGCGCATGATTCTTGAAGGTTTGGTCTCCATTCACGGACACGGTTATGTCCACTGCGACATAAAGTCCGACAATATTCTTGTGTTTCCTTCTCCGACAGAAGATTCATCACAGTACGAGGTTAAGCTTTCTGATTTTGGAAACTCTCTGGAAGTCGGACAAGTTCCTCATTACTGGGCGAAGGATTCTCCGTGGGCGGGTACTCCGATTTACATGCCGCCGGAGTCTGTCCGTGACGGCGTCGCCAACAAAACCCTAGACTCATGGTCGGTGGGATGTTTGGTTCTAGAGATGTACACGGGCGTGGTTCCATGGGAAGGCGTTAAACTCAGTGATATCGCTTCTCGTCTCCGTTGTGGTGAAGCTCCAGAGATCCCAGCGAGTTTGCCTTCCGATGCAAAGGACTTTATCGAAACTTGCTTGTCAAGGAAACCTGAGGAGAGAGGAAGCGCATATGATTTGATGTTTCATCCCTTTTTGACTCGTCCAGAACTTGAAGAAGAGGAGAAGAAAACTGAGGATAGGAAGAGAAACTCGTTTCTGTTGAGGTTGTTCAAATTGAGAATCAGACGAACATGTTCCAAGAAGAAATTAAGGACAGATGTTTCAGATAAGAAGCCTCTGAACTTGAGGATGGCCCCACAGTTTAAGAGAACTCTGGACAAAGTCTTGAGTTTTGAAGATCGAGACACCCACCAACTTCAATTTAGTTTCTGTTCAGTGTTCACTAAACGTTTAATAAGTGATTAGTATGTTGACTGTTTTCTGTTCACTAGCGTTTAGTATCTCCATTTTGGCTGTAGTTTCTATCGATTGAGATTTAGTATGTGATTAGTATATAGACTAGTGAGATTTTATTGATGTACCCTCTGTAACAAATGACTCCTATCAACATGGAGCAAACCATATCTATAAACGCCATGAAATTTACTCATTATTTATTTTGAATTTATTTTCTATTTTTACTCATTATTTCTTTCGAAAAAAAAAATTAGAATAAAACTCAAATTTGTAGCAGAATTATGCTGAAATTAAAATGGAATAATACACTAGAAAAGCTTATAAAAGCTGATTTGTTAACATTAACACTTTAGCCAACGACAAGTAATTTATGTTTCATAAATGAGTCACAATCTCGTGGCTAGAAAGTTTGCTTAAGTATCCATGTATGTCCTACTTGTGCTTTGATGATATAGATAAAGTGCATTTGTGTTTTACATGAGTTCAGTCGGTTCTAAGAGAATGAATGAGTGTGATCCCTTATATATTAAAGTTGAAGCATTGTAATAAATGCGTTCACACTAAACTGTACACATGTCACATGTAAAAATATTGTAATATATGTCTTCACACTAAAATGGACACATGTCACATGTAGAAAACTTCTCAGCCAAATTCTACATAAATATGTTCACACTATGTACTTTACGTTTTTTTAATATAAAACTCACATGCATGGTTCTTCTTTACGTTATTTTTACTGTTTACGAATAAAGCTGAACAAATTATTCATAAATTTTGGTTCGATTCATTATCCGTTTTGATTCGAACCAAAAAATCCGGATATCCGTTACTCTACGAAGCAAATCAAATACTAAAATGCAATATCCGTAGTAAAAAAAAAAAACAAATCACAAATATCAATATTTATAGAAACATATATCCAATTTGATCTGTTATATGCATATATATATATATATACACATATATTTAAAGAACTATATATATAAGTTATATATTATAGTTTATATAAATTTTACAATATTTTTGTTTTTAAATAATTTCATTTTAAGAATTTTATTTTTCATGTATTATTTTAAAAAAAAATTATCATTTAATATTAATTAACAGTATCTTTATATATTTATCAACCATCTTTATATACCTTTACATACACATACATGTGCACATTGACGTGAGCACCTTATAACTAAGTATTTACCACAACTGAAATATCTAATTTTTTTGGAAGTTAAAATATTATTTTTTTTAATGCTTCTTTCACTATCGACCAAATTGTAGTAAAATGATTTGTCTTAATAATTTTTTTTCTTTTTTAACTATTATCCGTTTAGAAACTATAATATGAAACCATTGGTTCGACATTACGACTATCTAAGATTCATAACATGAAAACAAATAATAGTAATTTTTGATTATCACAGGAAAAAAAAATCAAACAGTTTAACTGAACAAACCAAATAAATGTTGATTTAAAATGATAGTTATATTTTAGGAGATTAAAAACCAAAAACAACCTAAAACCGAACCGATATCCAGATTAAACAGATTAATGTTTCCTTATTAAAAAATAACGAAACTAATAATCACATTCCGCTCAAGGCACGGGTTATTACCTAGTAGTAGATTATTTGAAAGACATTTTATTGATGAATCAAATCTAATCAAATCTAATCTGCTAAAAGAAGGGTATAAAATAAAAATATCACTTAGTTTTCAAAGTTATTTATACTCCCATGCTATTGAAAGATTTAATAAACCTATTTTTAAGTTTTCTTTATCTTTTACGGATTAATAAACGTACTCTCCTAAATCTATTTTAAATGGAAAAATGACAAAATCTTAAAAGTCGACGTCTACATTATACAGCATCAGAAAGTTCGGTGTACCATTATCATATTCAACCGGAAAAATGTCCTATTCCCCTGGGAACTAATTGTTCCCGGCTTTTTCACACACAAACTTTTAAACTATACAAAAAACCACATGAACAACACGAAAATGGCTTATTCCCCTGTGAACTAGTTTTTTCTGGCTTTTTCACACTCGAACTTTTAAATCATGCCAAAAAGCATATGAATAACTCTATTTTTAGAATTACATACACAAACTATCTATTTTAAACTAATTCCCCTAAAACTGTAATGGTGTAATTTAAACGTTAATTTGGTTTATGACATGTGGAAAACCGGTTTAATTTGGGTTGATAAAAAAATACTATGTCGTTCTATTCTTTTTATTTTTTTGTCAATTGCTCTTTTTTCAGAAATCGTTTTAGTCTTCATCATCAGTTGGGGATAATGCGCCGATTTTATAGTTCCTTGTGACAATACATGGAGATTGTAAGCTAGTAGTTGCTGCTTTTCTTTCTTTATGCATCATGTAAAAGATTTTATTCTTTTGCGGAATAATAAATTTTACCTCTAATTGATGACGAAGAGTAAAACTATTTTTGAAAAAGAAGAACAGTTAACAAAAAAAGAGAAAAAGAATAAAACTACATAGTATTTATCAATCCAAATTAAATCGTCTCTCCACCTGTCACAAACCTAGTTAACATTTAAATAACACAATTTACTGTTTTAGGGGAATTAGTTTAAAAATCGATAGTTTGTGTAATGTTATTCAAAAAATAGAGTTGTTCATGTGCTTTTTAGCATGGTTTAAAAGTTCGTGCGTGAAAAACCAGGAAAAGTAGTTCATAGGGGAATAAACCACTTTTCCGTTGTTCATGTAGTTTTTGACATGGTTTAAAAATTCGTGTGTGAAAAATCCGGGAACAATTAGTTCACAGAGGAATAGACTATTTTCCCTTCAACCACCAATCTCTCTAATTACTCCATTACTTGTTACTCCAATCTTCCATTGATGTACATAGCTTAATATGATAATCATTGCTTTATCCATCGACTCTTACTGTTTGAACATGTATACAGGGAAATTATGGGGTTAGATTTTTGTATACAAATAGATTTTTTTATCATTATAAACAAACAAATCTAAGTATACATAGTATAAATTAGTTTAGTGATTATAATTATACACAAATCGATGTATACCTAATCATACATTGACTTGTGGGACACTCGAGCTTAAATTTGAAAAAAATAACTATAAGTTTTTTTAAAATAATGAACTCCTAGTTAATTGCGATATTATATCCTAATATATCAGGGGAGTGTATTAAACTTGAAGTTCTAGGAGATTCTGTATTTTTACTCAAATCCACTATTATTCAACTAACGATTACTTAAAAACTTTTTCAAATCATGTGTTATTGAATATGAAATTTATGTAAAGTCATTAATTAAAAACCACTTCAAATTCCCTCTTATTCAATCACCAATTTATAAAAGCTCTATCAAATCTAGTGTTATTCAAAGCTAAATAGTATGTTGAACAAAATATTTGTAAACATGATTTTAGGATACTTTGCATCCATTTGTAGTTAAAATTAGTTCATACGAAATCACGCCTCTATTGGTGTTATTTGGAGAAGCTTTTAAAAACGATTACAAAAAAAAAGAATTCCAGAAATATATCAATTTAGTAGGGTTTATTGATTATATTTTAATGGATTTGAAAATCCGAACTAAATCTAGTGTTATTGGTTCTATGATTTTCAAATCTATATTAAAATCATGTTTTATTGGTTTAATGATTCATAAATTCTATATCAAATCAAGTGTTATTCAATCATACGGATTTACTAATAAATTTGATTTTATAATGGATTTGAATGGATTTGTTTAGATTTTTTTTGTTAAAAATACAAAGACTCAAATCCGAAGAAAACCTCCGGATTTGTAAATACTAATCCGAAAAAATTTAAAAATCTATATATTTTACTTGAATATATAAATACTACATGGATTTCTAAATCAATCAATATATATAAATCAATAACACCTCCTAATCATTATTCATTCGTATCCCAATCTGCTCTCCATCATCCTCAAAACATCTCGACTTCATGCAAACAAATTTTGTTTCAACTTTGAGTACACATATCATGTATCTTCTCCTTTCTTGTTATGGGGTCAGTTTTGACTTTGGATGCTGAAAAACTATAATTTTTTCTCTCTCTTCTTATTTCTTCGATGAGAAAATAAAAGCTATAACTATAGAAAAACTCAGATTTTGTTTGATTACTTTCATTCTTTAGAAAATTCCTTGATACACTAAAATGGTGTTTTGTTCAAGTTAACGGTATAGATGTAGTATTTGAGATTCAATTCCAGAGTACAAGTTTACACTTTATCTTTATGGGATCAATATTAAGCTAAATCAATGAAGGGTTTTAAAGATTCAAGTAATGTAAAACACAAGTAACACGATTGGTTTGGATTTTCATATAATTAAAGAGCTAGCCTAGGGTGGTATGATTGGGTGTTAAACAAGTGTGAACCAAACAATTAGTCAAGTTCAATTTAGCACTAGTCTAGAACTCGGATCACTTAAGATAGATCAGCCCACTGTCGTGGTGCTTCACCTTTTGTCAATCGATCTCAGTACCTAAACTGTAGTTTGGACTGAGATGTGATGACAAACATTAAGATCAAGTCCGATCCGTTCACAAAACACCCTAACATCTACTTTCGCTGGTTAGGGATGCAAAGCTCATTCATATCATGTCAAGTTAACTACTACACGGTTAATGAGTAGATTAAACCTAAGTTTAGGCATTAAGCGATTAGATTAATGCAAGCAATAAGAACAGTTATGAATGAAGACAATCGAATGATTAACATATTTATGTTTAGCTCACAGATCTAACACCCTAACACCCTAGATTAATCAAGCTGACTACTCAGCCATGGAACAAGAAAATGCAGAGACACAGATGTAAGGCAACATGAAATACGACTGAATAAAAATTAGGGTTCAGGAGGTTCTTCTCTAAATCGAGAGAGATGTCATTCTCTCTTTACAAAGTAGCAAATCACAATGTAGAATTCTAGGGTCTGGTTTCTTCTCCCAAAAATAGTGTAGTTTATGAAAAAGAATAATAATTGATATGTTGTAGGTTTTTGGCGGTTGTAGGAGGAAAATGGGGATCTCTAGGTAAAACCTCCATAAGTTTTCTAAAAAATCTCTACCGCTGGAGCAGGCACTCGAGTGCTCCGTCAGATTGGGATCACCCATTAGACTGCTCTGTCGGACTGCTACACATAGAAACTCAAATTTTCATTCTTTTTTACCCCTTTTGCTCTAAGTGGTCTATCTTCCCTCAAATCCAACTCCAGACCTGTAATGACTCGAAAAAAGACTAGAATGACTCGATAAAGACTCATAAACACTTTAGAAAACATTGTTAGAAGGTGCCAAAAACACCATATATCAATTTTCCCAGACTTAAATCTTTGTTTATCCTCAAACAATGTCAAGTATCAAGAACATGGAGAAATGTTTAAAAGTGTGGGAACTCTTCTATTCTCGGTGACCTACTTTAACCACGAATCTTTGAACCATATAAGCAGTAAAACTAGAACAGCACACCCTTACCAAAACTCCACTGACTGATGTTCAAGATCGGCTTCATACTCTATATCTCAAACCTACAAAAGCTAAACTTTCCAGACAAAGCTCCTTACATAGATTAAGAGTAGCGTGAGCTTCTCATCACATGCACTATTCAGGGTATATGACGCTAGGTATTTAAACATGCCATTTAGCGGTGGAGGTAAGAGTGTTTGGGGTTACCAATTTTTTCGTAGAGGATGCAGGATTTCGCGCAAAATAGCAAGAGAAGATAGATCCACTGATGTCCACAACCTCTACTCGTTTTTGCTTCCATTGGAGCGACTGCTCCGATCATCCGCCTGCTCTCCAGTCTTGTAACTTGGTAAACACTCTTTTGATCGACCTTCCTAGTGGCTCCATGTTTCTTTTCTTTCTTCCCCTTCTCCATCACCTTATTCTCTTTTTTTGAGATGTAATAGATATGGTGATGTGACGAAGAAGGAGGTAACATATGATGGTTATGAGTGCCACTGGTGGTTCTGATTTTGCAACCATTCTGTTTCTCCACCACTTGCTCTAATAATTTACTAGCTCTGGAGCGGCTGCTCCATTTATCTGCACACTCCTCTCAACTGATCTGTTTCATGCAGTACTATTGAGTAAGAGGCTGCGTCGATCATTTCCTCTTTGATCTTTTTGCACATATCTGCACATATAACACTGCAAAGCAAATGCATGAAGGTGGAATAAAGGCTAAGGTGCAGGGTGGGAACTAGCTAAAAATGAGCTAGCCACTCAAGATCAGCAAGATGGATAAAAAGGATAAAAAATCCTGAGTGTGTTCTCGTTTCCGTGATCTAATGCCCTTAATAAGAAGAATTTTAGTCAATATTAGGTTCAAGTTAAAGGGAAGTAGGTCTTTCCAGTGTAACCTCAACAAGCCGAAAGCTTCTGGAGAACCAAATGAGATAATGTCAGGGTGTTCTAGGTCCACATGTGTGTCTTTCGTCACTACTAAGGTCACTGAATAAGATAACTAAAGCACGAGGTGGTTAGTGATCAACACAGAATAAAGTCCTAATTCCCACAAAGTTTTGACTGACTCAATCCTAAAACTGACTCAAACCGAATCAAAAGAAAAACAAAAGAAAGAAAAGAGTCAGTAAACGATGAAAACTCTCCCTCAGACTTACTTCACACCGTCCCTACTGTGAAATAAATCAGAGAGAGTGAAAACAAGAATAGAAAAGATTTATTTTTTGGTCAGAGATACTTACATGCATGGATAAGTTGATCTGTGATGAGAGCAGCCATTTGTTTGCTCCCTTGAAGGATCTCGGTTTTCTACTTTTTGACATGCAACTAAAAGTAAAATGAAATAAGAAAATATATACACTCACCAATTGTGGGAACCAAAATTCACACGCCGATTTTAGTTAGTGGAGGAAAGACAATATTCTCGAATTTCTTTGAGGATCCGGATTATCTGCGTAAACACACGAATATGAAAAAAAATAGATAACAGAATATCGACAGTCAATAGCACAAAGGCGTTTAATTGAATAATATGAATTAAGATACAGAATTTCACCGAAAATAAGATGAACATGAGATTTGCTAACAATGGAGAATCGCAAAACAAAGCGGAAAAACGTTCTAAGTGTTGAACTTGCTAGTCTAGCCACCTAAGTTCTAAACTCTCCTAAAGCTAACAGAAATCTCCTAGGTTTTTATTCTCGGAACCCGGCGCTCCTTGTCTTAGCTCCCCTTATATATGCCTCCTAGGTCGGTTTTGGGCCTTCTTTTTTCGCCCATGGGTCGAGTTTATCCTCTCGCATAAACATTCCATTTTCCCGATCTTCGTGATTATCCTTTGAAATTTGACATTTACCTCTTCTCGCAAATATTTGATAAACCGTCATAGCGACTTTGGGCTGATTCTCATTAAGAATCGTAAATGGGGTTTTGCCGCGTTTTAGACCCTTTGGGCCGTTTCTCGGCTAAAACGTTTTTACGATTCCTTTCAGAGGAATTACCTTCAGTACGACGTCGGTTTTAAGAAATAGCAGAAATCAATCATACCGCCGAGATACCTGCAGCGTCCAAGTTAACCATTATCATTTCATACGACCGATCCAAAATTATACGAGAAAATAAGTCTTCATCGATTTTATCATAAGTTCCAACGGAAACTCTGATCAAGACGAAACGAGGGACAGTTTGACCGAGGATTGAAGGATAGAGTTCTAGGGATAAGAGTTCAGAGCACAGGACTGATCCAACTCCCCCAATGGTGAGTTGGATAAGGTTCATCCAAATCGCCCAACGGCGAGTTCGATTGGTCGATCCAACTCGCCTTTGGATAAGGTAGTCAGACGTGGCTTGTCCATCTCACCCGATGGCGGGTCGGATGATTCCCGGTTTAGTCATTTTGATGCTTTGGAGTTTTTCGGCTTAGGGCTTTTCTCGAAGTTATTTTGCGAAAGTTTCCTTTGGAGATGCAATCCTAGAAGTTGATTTCGAGGTTACCATTTTTGACCCTAACACCAGTGGGTTGCCTCCCACCAAGTGCTTGGTTAAAGTCACTAGCTTGACTTGGTGATAGGGATCAGTCAGGTTGAGCATGAGGGCTTGTTCCAAAACAAGCTCCACAAACAGACATGTTCAGCTTCAAGACTCTGCTCAACAACCCTTTTACATCAGCTTCCTCTTTCTCTTTCAGCTCATGTGTGAGAATAGCAATGACTTTAGAAAAAAGTTTAGAGGTACCCTTACACTTCACCTCATATTCAATGGATTTCTCATCACACTTCTACGATATCAAAGTCATTGTAGGGTCGCCCTTGACATTTTTCTTCTGGACTTTTTCTTTCACCTTTGCCTTCTCACTGAGTTCCTTAGTATCAGTGTGAGAATCTCCATGCAGAACTTCTTTGATCTCACTCTTATCACCAAGCTCCTTCTTATGAACAATTTTCAGCTGTTCTCCACTAACCACCGAGATGCAAGAGGCGTGTAGGATGGGAGATCTGGTGGGGATAGCCTTGTAGAAAAATTTCTTGTTGATGTTGGAGAAGGAGACTCTCTTATTAGGCAGGTCGATAATTTCTCCCACTGTAGCCATAAATGACCTTCCAAAGATCAAAGGCATCTCATAATCCTTTCTCACCTCAACAACTTGAAATTCGGCATGAAGAATACAGTTCCCAACTTGGACATGAATGTTGCGAATGGTTCCATAAGGGACTGATGTGAAAGAGTTTGCAAACCCTAGTTTCACCTAAGAAGGCTCAATATCCACAATGTTCAGCTTGTCTACAATCGCTCTTGAGATAAGGTTCACACTAGATCCGGAGTCACAAAAAGCTTCCTTAAATTCCACTCCAGCGATGGAACATGGAAAAGCAAATTTTCCAGAATTATCAACCTAAGGCAATATCTTCAGTGATGGTGTCAATGCTTCAGTAAAGATTACTTTAATTTCCTCTTGAGTTTCTCTGCAATTTTTTAAGAAAATACGCAATGACCGAATCTCCCAAGCATGTTCAAATGAGATCTTTTGACGAAGCCTTCTCACCATCTTCCTAAACCTAGGCCGCTACTCTGCACTAATGGGAGCCATCAGATGTCTAAATAGAATTGGATAGGTAACCATAGGAACATTGACTCGAATTGGTGGAGTCTCAGCAGGTTCGTCGGGAGCAGTCACTCAACCCTAGGATTCATCACACTCTTTCTAGGAAGGTTTCCTTGTTGCCTCTTAACAGTCTCAGCAATTTGACTAATCTGAATGTCTATCCTCTTCATATAGCTGCTAACCGCATCAAACTTGGTACTCAGCTCGGTGAAAATGTTGTCCATCCTGGTGTTGATGTCCGTGGTAACCTGATTCAACGCCTTGGCCTGAACATGCTGACCCTGCAACAGCTGTTGCATCATCATACAAAGACCCTTCAGCTTATTTGGTGGACTGTTTGCGGCAGCTGAAGCAGCTTGCTGGTTTGCTCTGCGGCTACTGCTGGTTCTGATTCTGATTCTGATTCTGATTCTGAGCCACAAACCGGTTCTGTGCTTGACTGAAAACAAACGTTTTACCCTGAAAGTTCTGCGGGAAGCCTTGCTGATACCCCACACCTTGTGCATGGTTGTTCTGCACATACTCATGTCTCACTACAGGAAATAAGGGTAGTAATAACAGACGAAAAACGCTATGAATCATGTATAATAGTGTTTCCTTGTCCGCTCTGACAGCGCCCGTTATAATAGGTCCGACCCTTTTAGTAGTGGTTTTCGTTTATGCTATAATTAACCGTACAATAATAGCGCTTTTGTTTACGCAATTGTTAATATTTATAAAACGTTGTATAAATATTATTAGAACTTATTAATTTGATTTTTCCAATAGCAAAGATAGCAAATGTTTTGTGTTATTAATTAGTTTTTAAATTATTCAAAAATTTATTAATAATAATTATTAATTAATTTTATTTTTTAAAATGTTATATTTATTTCGAATATTTGTAATAAAAACAATTAAAATTATTAAAAATCTCAATAAATATTAAATTATTTAAAAACCTATAAAACTTCTCTTGTTTATACAAACCACAACACAAACATAAACCATTAACACCTATCAAACATTTCATTGTTTACACAAACCATTAACACCTATCAATTTACCACTAATAACCTTTCATAATCATCCCTTCAAACCGCATCCTCACTGTTCTTCTTCTTCCACAACTCCTCCACCATCGACCCTTCAAACTCGCCACCATCTGCTACTTGTGCCTTGTCCAGCTTCTTGTAAGATGTGTTCAGTTATCTGCAAGAGACATGAAATATCCATTCGATAAGCAAGACAGAAAAATCAGAAACGTTTTTCCACTTAAACACAACAAACATAACTAGCTTTGAACCTGCAGGATCCAGAAAGAGATTACAGCAACTACAATGTTAAGAGGATGAAATATTCTTTATCTGTTTCATCTCAGCATTGATCATTTCGACATCAGAGATCTGTTTTCATAAAAGGGAGTAACTTTCCATCAGCAAACAACAAGTAAAAGCAATATGCAATCAAATAATAGGCAGGATGCATCGCTACTACTATCCACATTATGGCAGGCGATAACTGTTGGATGGTGGCTGACCTATTATGAGAGCACGATATCATATGCCAAACGTCATAGGAAAAGATTCTCATATGTTCATTTTATCTATATTTTTCAATTCTGAGTGTCGGTTAAATGAAAATCAACATGTTTAGAGTACAAAGAGATGCTCCTGAGTCAAAGAACTCCAGGACGAATCACGATT
The DNA here is from genome assembly GCF_020379485.1 of Brassica napus. Taxonomy (NCBI): domain Eukaryota; kingdom Viridiplantae; phylum Streptophyta; class Magnoliopsida; order Brassicales; family Brassicaceae; genus Brassica; species Brassica napus. The sequence goes on along the minus strand of NC_063449.1, from coordinate 2,579,844 downwards.
TTTATGTTCATCTCACAAAATTCAGTTTAAGAGAGAGTGAGTGTGAGATTACCTTTTCAGAGAAGAAACAAATTCCCTTTTCAGGGAAGTCGGCCTCATTAGAGTACTCCAAGTCTTCAAAACACCTTTGAAATAAACAGGAAGACAAATTCGTAAGAGATCCTTTCCAACATTGTCCTTAATTATAGACCAGAGACTAACACCTTTCTCTTTCTCTGCTGGATCAGGCCTTGGCAGCAACAGGAGCGGCCTTCGTCATCCTCAGATTCATATTCTGAATCATCTTCATTCTCATAGGTTTGATTGGAACTGGACATTCTCCTTGAGAAGCCTCTGGAAGGCTTCCGGGAAAGGGGAGGAGGTGACGACGCCCATCGAAAGGGAGGAGCATCCTGGCGGCTGCGATGGAAATCACTTTTGGCTGGTGCGGCGGAGAGATTTCAGATCAACTCGAGGCCGACGAGGAAGAGAAGAGAAGGAGGCCGAGGTTTGCTAGGGCGTCGAGTACAGCTTACCCAATCGCCTCTCTCTCTCTCTCTCTCTCTCTCTCTCTCTTTTTGACCTCTCTCTCAATCTGTTCTCAGAAAATAATTGGAAAAAAAGAAGCAAATCTCAAACGTTGATTCAGTATGATCTAACGGTGCAGAGGGTGATCCGCGCCAAACCAATAGAAAACAAAGGTGAAGATAGATAGGATATTGATTTTGGACCTTTGATTTAAAAATCAATCAATGGCTCAGAAAAAAACAGTACAAATTATCTTCTTTTTTTGTTTATAATTATTGTAAAATTATTTAAACTTTAAATAATTTGATATCATGATTTAAAACTTTTAGTCTGTATCTTGTATTTAAATTTTCAAATTATGTGATTGATTAAAAATTAAGATTTAATGTTTTATGTGATATAAGTCAATACAAGGTATGTGGTTTGGAGTTTAGGGTTGAAGTTATATTATGAATATGCTGATTTTATTTAGATTTTATTGTTTGTATAATTTCATAATTTAGTATAAAATAAGTGTTATAAATTTAAAATGTTATGATTTAATATTTTTTATATAGAGTTTGGAATATGATATAGGGTTTGGGGTTATAAGTAGGGGTAGGGGTATATGTAGGGTTTGTATCATAATGTTTAAAGTTGAATATTTCTGTATGATATATAATGAATGTTTGGATTAAAATGTTTTTAGTTGAAGATTTATGTATAAAATGGAATTTTAGATATTGGGTTTGAGATATGTAGTTAGGGTTTACGGCATGTTTAGGGTTTAGAACTTAAGGTAAAATAATTTTTTTGTTGAACATGATCAAAGACCGTTCTTACCCACACAAGTTCAGAGAGCTTTGTCTTAATCTGTTGGTCAATCAAAAAGTATATACCAGTTTGATCGTCTATTGAACCTTACAGTGGACACATAAGAGTTTCTCACTAGTCTCAACAAAATTTAACCTTTTATAAGACTCGATTCATTCAAAAGCCAAGCTCACTCGCTTTTTCCTTCTCAAAGGTTTCGAAGTACTGATATATAATCGTCACAGCTAGTAAGATTCCAGTCCCTGACCCAATGGCTCCCATGAAATCAGCCAAAACAGTGAGTGCACCGATGCAAACTCCTCCAAAAGCAGCTGCCGTTGGGATATACCGATTCAGCTCCTTCTGCAAGTTAGACTCTGTGTCTCGGCATCACCATTTGTTGTTCCTAGTCATTTTTTATATTTCAAGCAAGTGAGTTCCCAGACCTGGACAGTGTTCAAAATTATTGATCAGTGGAGCTGACTTTTAACAATACCTTTAGCTGCTTAGCTACATCTCTAGCAGAAGACCCGGACACTTCAATCCAAGTCTTTGAGAAGAGCGCACAGGCAGTGAGCATGAAGACGATATAGAATAGAGCATGGAACGGATGAGCTGCCATCTCGGCAAAGCTGTAACCATAGAAAACATATATTCAGAAAACTGAAACCGAGTTATCATTGTGTTGATGGGGACATAGTAATTGAGCATTTATCTTGCTGGAGCTGTGATCAAGTAAGCAAGACCACTAACTGGTATAGATTGCCCACTGTACTCTGATTCTTTCCACTGCCCCAATAGGTTTACAAAGAACTTTCCACTGAACTTCCTGTAGAGTAGCTGTTGACAAGAAGGATATGCAAATTGTATAAGATAAGGTTCTTTCCTAAAATCCTTTATGCGGAAACAAAAGGAAGTACCTGAGAGATGAAGTAGAGGTTTGAGACAAGAACATACTGGAGAATGATTGGCATGTTGGAGGTGTTGAACAGCTTGATAGGGTAAGAACCCTGTTGACCACGGGCACTCTTTGATCTCACGGGCAACACAACACGGAAGCCTTGGAAGTAGGTAACGATCAGGAAGATCAAGACCATTGCAAGGTTTTTCCTGTAGAAAGCTTGTCTGAGGGCAGCAACCTTATTGGATTTAGTTATCAGCATATGGAACAAGGCGATCACAGCGCCTTCGAAGTTCAAACTCAGCTCCACGACCAGTGTTGATTGTTGTAGGACTAAATGATTTCCAGATAATGCTTTTACTGCGTCACCACAACAAAAATCGAAAACTTTATGCATTTATCTAAAAACAATCTCTCGCATAAAAGACTAAAGCTTTTTAACATACCAGATATTGGTTGCAATGAAAAGGGAGATCTCAGAGCCAAGCCCATAACCTTTTTGAAGAAGCTCGTCAAGGCAGATAACGATGATACCAGCAAAGAAAAGGTGGAGGATGATGAGAATAGAGTTTCCAACACCAAGCTGACCAACAGGACCGTACATTCCAGAAAGAACATAAGCAACAGCTTCACCAATGGCAATCAAAATCCCAAGAAGCTTCTGACCGGAGTTTCAAGCTAACCACACAACGGATTCTGTGTTGAACATGATCAAAGACCGTTCTTACCCACACAAGTTTAAAGAGCTTTGTCTTCACCAGAGACCTAAAAAGCTTAGCATCAATCACCTCAACTTGAGAAGACATCAACGGAAGAACAATAAGTGAGGTAACATATAAACACATTACCCATCATACTGCATTGTGACAGTGTTTTCAATCTCTGCAAACTTGATATGAGAAAGTTGTGCTTGCCTGCGATCTGAAATAACCATAACAATGGATCAATAAGTTCCTAAAAGGGTTTATAAATCTGGCAATCCTGCTAATCAAAACTATTGCTCACCTCGGAGAACGGACATTTCTTACGCTCTTGAATCTGCAACGAAATGCAGAAAATCAGAACACGAAACAGAACAAAATTAACCTAAGAAAATGCCAACACAATCCGAAAATGTCTACTAAATTGGAAGCGTTCGAATCAAAAGGAAGTGATATGAACCACCATGATTAAGGATCCTTTGAACAGAAATCCTTGTTACTCTAGAACCAGCTGGAAACCACACCCTCTTCAATCTTTCAACTTTCAACGCCTGATGAAACAATGAAAGCCAGCGCAACATTAATCATCGAAGAAATGATAAAGAAGAAGTCTTTTTTGGCTGAGAATGATATTCGACAGATCGAGATGAGGTAAGATTCAAAACCTAACAGAGAGAGAGAGGGAGAGAGAGAGAGGATCAAAACGTGGTGTGGTGGTGGTGGTGGGATGGCGAGCGTGCCATCAAAAGGAGGAGGATCCGTCAAAAGACAGAAAAGCTGGGTTTTTCGATTCCTGGTTTAAGAATAATTAAATTATTTTTGATTAAAATTTGAGATATTTAACATTTACGATAGCGTTTAATTTTGGATCTGAAATGATAAGGCATCTACGCTTAGTAAATTAACGCGGCTAAATTTTTTCATTTTCCCGCGATACCAAACATAGCGTTTTAAATTTATAAACACTATTACGAAAGCCAGTGTTCGTATACAATAGCAGAAATTTCATAAACGCTATAATCTGATGCTATTAATACTCATATTTCCTGTAGTGTCCGTTGATGTGGCTGACCTCTTGCTGATCATTTCCTTCCTTTTCAGCTTCAGGAGCAACCTCTTAAGTTTTCTGAATCTGTTCAGCCGTAGTTTCCTCCATGATGAAGAATTTCCCTTGGTTATTTCTTAGTATCTCTCCTTGTGTGTCTTTTCGAGATGACTTCTCTGGAAGTCTTCCGGTTTTCTTTATTTTGAAATTTTTTTTGAAAATCCCAAAGAAGACTTCACTGTAAGTCGTGTACAGTAAACAAGTTAGTTTTTCATTTGACCGGATTGTGTCAGAAATTTGACTTTCCCTAGACAACTTACAGGGAAGTCGTCCACAGAAAAATAAAACTTCACTTACAAATAAGTCTTCCGGTACACGACTTACACGGAAGTCTTCCGGCACACGACTTACACGGAAGTCGTCTGTGGTAACCAAGGTTTGACCAGAATCTCGGAATAAAATCCTGGAAGACTTACACGTAAGTCGTATAGCGGAAGACTTACATGTAAGCTGTCCAGATAAAATTAAATTTTTAATGTTTTTTTCAATTGCAAAAGTAACCCGAGACGACTTACATTAAACATTAAATATTGAAGTTTTATTTTTTTATGGATGACTTCCGTGTAAGTCATCTAGGAAGAGTCAAATATCTGACACAACCCGGTTAAATGCAAAATGAACATGTTCATCCTAGACGACTTACATGTAAATCGTCTTTGGGATTTTGGAAAAAAAAAATTGAAAATAAAAATAAGCCAAAATTTACAAAGGATGACTTCCAAAGAAATCTGATGTAGAGTAGACTTCTCTGGAAGTCTTCCTTTGTAAATTTTCAATTGCAAAAATGACCTTATTGACGACTTCCTAGAAAGTCAGCCAGAAGACTTTCATGTCAGTCGTCTACGTCAACGTGTTATAAACTTTCATTTTCTTTAAAACTATAAAGACTTTTTAACATTTTCTTGTTAATTCATATATATTAGTCAAAATTGTGGCTCCTGAATGAAATTTATAACTTAATTAGTGATAATTATGAGGTTAACAACGTTCATGTTTATTAATGTTTCTAGCTAATGAGAGAAGACTTCCCCAGAAGTCTTTTACGTTAGTTTTTGTGAAACTTGTATTTTCAACTTTAAGATATATTTTTAAACTTCCAAAAGTGTTAAGTAACTTCAAGAATATTAAGTCATAGGGTTTAATGTTTTTAGATCATAAGATATACTTTTTAACTTTCATAAAATTTAAAATTTCAACTTTCACTTAAAATTTGAGTTTCCGCTTATATTTTAAATTCCCGCTTGATATTTAAATCTTTCGGGAAGTCTTATGAGAAGACTTTCCATAAGTCTTCCGAAAGATTTTCCAGAAATTTTTCTATGTTAAAGTGTTATATGTTTGAACTTATGTAATATTTGATATTTTGTGAATTTGACTAAGTTTTCTTAAGAAGTCCTCTCCCTTAGCTAAATGTTGTAAGTTAATGAGAAGAAATTGTTTATATATTTTTGCATATGGGAGATCCAAAGATGAAAGAAAGGCTATTGAAATTTATTATTTCATAAGGTGCAAAACACATTGAACTTTAACGATAAACTGATAATTTATGACCTTTTAGATTGATTATAGCTTAAGCTTTCTCATGTATGTAAACTGTAAACGTAAATCATTTGCATTTATAATATTCAAGACAAAACCAACCCAATGTGGTATTACAAGTTGCTTCATTTGAAACTTATGAAACAAAGGTTTTTTTTTTGTCGAAAGAGTGTTTAATATACATAAAACTAAAAGCATATAGATTAAAATTTAGTTTTTTAAAAAAATGTTAAGCTTCCAAAATCTAACCCTAAGAATACATACAATACTATAACATATGTTACCAAACCCTAAGCCAAAAAATATCATGACTCACACTTTCACTCATCTTGAACACAATTACATTTTATTATATTTTAATTTATATCACTTGTAACTGTTTATAATTACACGATTTCAATTTTTCTCCTATCAAAATATTTTTTACAAAATTTATAAATTATTTTTAAAATCTACTATATGAAAAGACTTCCTGGACGTCTTCCAGAAGACTTACATAACATCGGGAGACTTAAAAAATCTCAGAATACTTTACGGAGTTATATTAGTAAAAATGAATTCTGTTTTTTTGTTTGGTCATAAGGGGTTGGTTTTTAATTTCACAAGGCTTTTGGGTTACTTTTGCATTTGATTCAAGTTTTGTATACTTTTGCAATCAAAATCAAATCTTGAGTCATATTTGGCAAATTCCCATTTATTATATACATTTTACATTTTTTGCCACTCTTTTTAGCTACTTCATTAATTATCCTTACTATGATATTTTGATAGCATTTATTTATATATTGTACCCATAATAATTTGACATGTGTGAATGAAATTGTTTCATTTCTTACAAGATTTCAAAATGGTTAACACATATTTTTTTCTTTGTTTACCGAAATAGTTAGGCATAGACATTTGGGTATCCGTTCATGTACGAGTTATTTCTTTTGAGTATCTGTTTTTTGGATTTTGAAATTAGGCTCTATTCAAATATTATAAAATTCTGAGCGGGTTTCGAGTCATGTCCTCCCAAGTCCGGATAGATTCAGTTTTAATGTATAAAAACCTAAAAATATTCAAAAACTAATTTAGCTGAAATGGGTTTGGATATTTGTACCACAAATAACAATATTACCTTATTCGGTTATGGTATTTTGAATTTAAACTAAAAAATAATCTAAAAATAACCAAATAACCAAAAATAACCATATTATCTGATTTGATTCGGGTTCACTTCTGATGTATAGAACTCTAAAAATATATTTAAATATTAAAACAATAATTATATGTTGACACATATAAAATATGTAGCACTAATCATGAAAAATAAATTATTAATTTATAAAACGGTAAAAATTAACATCCGGACGTGCGGATCAATCTCTACTTTTACGAAAAGAAAAAACATGACTAAGAATTTAATAAAAACAAAATGATCGATTACTTTATATATATAGAACATAGCTATTATCACTAGTTAAAATCTACTCCTTTTGTATACAATAAAATTGATTTTAAATTTTTCTTATATACAAAAATTAATGTTAAAATATAATTAATGTATTTGCTTTAAATATAACTGAAAATGTAAAATTATGAGAAGTGAAACTTTAAATAAAAATAATAATTATTAATATGTGTGAAAAAATGTAAACATCGATTTTCAAATATAAAAGGAGTATTATTTAATTTTGTAGACATCGATTCAATTTCGCCAGCAATGCGTATTCAATTCACATATAAAAAGAGAAGGGTTTATATTTGTAATTTGCGAAGAAAAAACGAATAATAATAATTTGTGCACACGCAGACGCACCGCCCTACGCGACCGTCATCTAGAAACTTCAGTAAAGACGTTCGTCTTTGACGTCAAGATCGTAGCGTTATCACGTCGTTGACCTTATACCAATCGTTGATCCGTTTACTTACCCGTGATGTTATTGGTTACACGTTTCTTCCACTTCTCTGAAGAAAAATACAATATAGAAAACAAATTAAATGTAGGGTGTTTTTCAAAATCAATCCACAATTTCTGGTCAAACCCAAAATCAATCTTTTTTTTTTGTCATTACTATTTATCAATAAAATTTTCATACTATCCCTATATCTTTGAATTATTCACAAAATTGCCATTTTTATTTAATTTTTTATTAATTTTGAAATTAACAAAAAACCAAATACACCCTAACCATTTTTTCTTATTTACAAAAAATGCCATCATCATCAATTTTTCCAACCACCATGAACCACCATTTTTGAGCTTTAAAGATCAAGAATTCAATTTTCAACCACTTTTTTTTCTCATTCTAACCAAAAAAACTTCATTTCCTCTCATCTCCTCTACATTTCCATCTAAAAAACTCTCATAACTTTCATTTTCATAATCACAAACTTCATATTTTCGAGTTTTTTCATTAGTGAATAGTCAAAGATGTTTCTTTTTGCTCATATTTGGAGTTTGGACGGTTGAAAAGGTTGGAAACGAGCTTTACACAGGAAAAAGGTAACTATTTACATGGTTTTCGTTCTTTTTCAGATCTGTGTCGCGACGGTACACTATTTTGTATGTCTACGCCTCCGTGGAGACTTACGATGCAATCTATTTGTCAACGCACGGGTTAGTTTTGCAATTGACTAAACAAATTTTTTTTCTAACGCAGACTTCCCCAGTAGTCTTCGTCTTTACCTTTGACAACAAAAATAAAACTTTCGGTAGACTTACTAAGACGTCTACCTAAAAGAGGTTAGTTTTTCATTTGACCGAACTTTTGACTTTTAAAAATAGACTTCAACGGAAGTCTACAAAATGTAGACTGCCAACAAAGTCTATAAAATGTCAGTTCTGCATTTGACCAAAATTTTGACTTCGTTGAATAGGTTAGTTTTGTGTTTGACCAAAAAGTTTAAAAAGCAATCAAAAATTTATTAAATTGTAGACTTCATATGCAGTCTTCTTACCTTAGAAAAAAAAATGTAGACTGCATATAAAGTCTACTTTTTTATTTTTGTCAAATACAAAACCAACCCGTCGAATTTGAGAGTAGACTTCACAAGAAGTCTACACACCCGTAGACGTTCATGTCAATCTACTGATTGGAAGTCAAACTTGGTCAATTGCAAAACTAACCTCTTTCAAAAAAATTCAAACATGTAGACTGCATATGAAGTCTTGTTCTGAAAGTCAAATCTTGGATGAATTTTGGTCAATTGCAAAAACTAACATTTTTAAATTGTAGACTGAAATGAAAGTCTACGTGTACAAAATCACAGTTTTTTTTTCAACTATAGAAAGCAACCCGTAAAATGGTCAATTGCAAAAACCAACCCAAAGAGTAGACCTATTTGACAGTCTACGTCTGTAAACTGAAACGAACGTCTAGATCTTCAGAGACTGAATATTAAGTCTGCATAGAAAAATCTATAAAAATGTGAATTTGTGTATTATTCATTAAGTTTTTTTTAGTTTTTTTTTTGTTTGACAGTGTGTGTTAGTTAACCCTAATGGGTTTGAGTGATTTTGAAAAGAAAATGTTTTATAATTATGAAAGTGTAATTCATTTGATTTGACAATATTGTTAGCTAATAATTGTAGACGTATTTGTAAGTCTTCGTTTATAGTTTTATGAAACATGAAATTTTTCTTTGCTGATTATGTAAACCTGGATTTTTTTGCAGGACATGGCTCAGATACCTGTTGTATACGGAGAATGGGTGGTGAAAGGCTCTTTGCGGGAGTTTTTGGTCAATAATCAGAAATGAGGGAGAATGTTTCTTATGTCGGGTGGTTTTACACATGGTGAACTTCTTGAAATGGCACTAGAAGATTATGGTCTGGACAAGAAAATCGAGAAGGTGGTGCAAACATATTCCTTACCAGACGTCATTTTACAACAAATGGCTCCGGATACTCCTCCTATGCATGTCACGAATGATAGACAAGTGCGGAACTTGATCGAGTTAGCTAAGACACACTTTGTACGCCTTTGTGTATCAAGTCAGAGCCAACTAGAAATTTTTGGTGTTAGATAATAAGTGTAGACGTCTTTGTAAATCTACAAAGGTAAACTGCAGTTGAAGTCTACGTCGTAAATTCTATTAAAAGTGCAATTATGTATTATTCATCATATTTTTTCATGATTTAATTATTTTACAGTGTATGTTAGTAATTTAATGGTCTTGGGTGAATTTCAAAAGTTAATGTGTTATAATTATACACTTGGGACTTATTGCAAAAAAAAATTGATTAGTTTTACTCTTGAAACTTTTTGAGAATTTTGTATAGATTTTCTTTTTCTCACATGTGTATGATTAGATCTTGTGAAAAAATTGATATCTAACAAAAAATTAATAATATCATACAAGTGAAACACAACTAAAAATGAATACAATCTTTATAGATTATGCATTAAACAATCATTTAAAAATTAATATTTTATTATGAGAAATTATTACAGAGCAATATATTAAAAAGTATTCTTGAGTATGTTTGATTTTTCATAATCTTGATGCCTCAAATAAAGTCTTGAAAAAAGTACCTGCAAAATAAGATAGAGTTATGAGAAAAACATAAGATAAAAAAATAAATCATATTTTAGTAGACTTTTTATTAAGTCTACGTAAAGTTATTGTTTAGTAGACTTTAGTTGAAGCCTACACTGACGTAAAGTTTTCATATCTACATTTAGAAAATTTGAAAATATTATGTTCCGGAAGATATTTCAAAAATAGTTTTTTTGTCATCCTTGTAACAAAGCAAAAACATAAAGTATGAATCTTTAAATTTAGTTCATTATAAACACAAAATATCTTATAATGAATATATGTAAAGCTTACATTTTTGGGAAGATGATTTTAAAACTTTGGAAAAGAATACCTGCAAAAAAGATTAAAAATTAAAATCATATTTTGAGTAAGCTTCTAATGAAATATGCTTAAAATTCAAGGCTTGTAGACATCTTTTCAAGTCTACCAGCCCTAACTTTTAAGTAGACTTCAAAGTAGACTTCATTTGAAGTCTACTCTATCAAAAAAAAATTAGATCTGAAATAAGTTAAATTCTAAAAACCTTTTAAAAATATAATTTAATAGATAAAATAGTAATAATTAAATACATAGAATTTGAATATGTAACTTTATTTTAATATAAATACTAGAACACATATTTAAAATATATAGATGTAAACCTTACATTTTTGGGAGGAGAAGAAAACAACTATGGAAAAAAAATAACTGCAAAACAAGATAAAATTATTAAAAAACATAGAAAAGAATTAAAGTCATATTTTTTTAGGCTTCCAATGAAGTCTGCTTAAACTTTGTGGTTTAGTAAACTTCATACGAAGTCTACTAGCTTTAGTAAACTTCTTTGGGAGTCTACACTGTCTGATAATTTTCAGATCTGAAAAAATCTATACATTTTGAAATTTGAAAATAATTTTAAATCTAAAAATACTTTTCAAAATAGAATTTATAAGATAAACTAGTAGCAAATTAATGCACAGAGCTTGATGTATAAATTTATTTGAATATAAACATATAAATACATATTTAAAATCTATTAATCTAAAACTTACAATTTTAGAGGAGAAATGAAATCCATGAGTGATAATACCTACAAAAAAAAAGATAATATTGTTAGAAATAAATAACATAAAAATACACATTTAAAATCTATAGATCTAAAACTTACATTTTTTAAAGGAGAAGATGAAAACCATGAATTATAATATCTAAAATGACAAGATAACATCGTGAGAAAGACTTGAGAAAATTTTAGAGAGAAAGAAGAGAAATGAGAGAGTTTTTTAAAGAATTGAGAGAATTTTAGGGAGAAGTAAGAGAGTTTTAGAGAGAAGGAAGAGAGTTTTAAAAACTTGTGCAGTCACTTTAGAGAGAGACTGTATTAATTTTGTTTATATAGGGAGACAAAAATGTAACTAGGTTAAAATTTACGATGCTGTAGACTTCGTTTGAAGTCTAATAAAATTAAAATTTTGGAGTAGATTTTACTATAATAATTTCATTATTGTTGTTTATTCTTTATTATTTTAATAATTTTAATATATGATTTACTAAATTTATTTCTTTATTTTTTAATAGTTATAGTTTATGATTTCATTTTTTTATTTTTAAGGAACTTAACTTAGTTTAAATATAATGATTTTTTGTAAGAAAAATTGAAAAATATAGACTAAAAAGACGTCTTCAAATAAATAGACTTTATTGTAGGTCTACGATACCCTAAACCACAAAATTCAAACCCTTAAATGTTTTGCTTGATAATCAAAACGTTTCAATTATACAAAATATAAACTACTAAACATTAATACGCAGATTTAAGTTAATAAAACAAAATCTAAACAAAGTCTAAAATCTAACCCTATGAAATCAACCACTAAAAGACATAACATGTTAGAACCTTTTGTTTCTAAACTATGAACATTGTGTGACAAATGATAACCAAATTAGTATATATTCTTCAAAATTGTTCAATTATATGAAATTTTAATTTATTTACTTCATATTATCCATTATATTGATGATTAGTTAAAAATATCACAATAATTATTTTTATACATTTTCAAAATTAAATTATTAGATCAAATTAGAGTGTAGACTCCAAAATAAGTCTATAAGGTAGACTTCGTATGAAGTCTATATATATGTAGACTTCTTTTATTACGTGTAGACTTCCGAAGGATAAAAACGTAAAATATATTTCTGTTTTTTTGTTTGGTCATAAGGGTTAAATAATACTTTCACTATCCATTTAAGTTGGCTTTGCATTTGACTGAAAGTGGAGTACACTTTTAGGTGTGACTTGAATATTTAGGTTATTTTTAGCAAATGTCCCTTAAATGTATAAAGAGTATAACTCTTTTAAAATTAGTGAAAATGTGGGCGTATGGTTTACTTTGTAAAGTTCACAATATCCTTTTGAGTTCAGTGTTTAGTCTTTAGAAATTTAAATTATTTTTAGTGTTTAGTTTTAAATTATTTTGATATTTTTAAGTATTACTCTGCTATTAATGTCAATATAAGATTGTAAAATTGTGTTTTTAGAAATTCTAAAAAATTCGTTTAAATATTAATTTATTTTTTCAAAATTAAATTTTTTATTTTCTGTACTAAAAGATAAATATCATTTTCTGCTACAAAATTTTTCTTTTTCTCAAAAATAAAATACTTCTTTATCGAAAACATAAAATTTATCTTTCTACCAAAAACATAAAATCTAATTTTCTTTTAAAAATATATATTTTTAACAAAAAAGTTATTTTTCATTTAAGAGAAAAATATTGGAAATGTAACAAAACTAATTATATCATCTATATATTTAATTCTAATATATTTTTTTAAAAATAATAAAAGAGAAAAAAAATTTCTCACAAAAATTAAAAGCATATACATTTAATTTAAACGAGGAACAATTAAGATATATTCAGATAATTTTGATAACTTTATTTATTTTTTTCTTTTCTTTTCTGTTGGTGTAGGATTTCATTTTATTCAGAGTTTTAATAAAACAAGTATTTAGAAAAAAATAGTAGCCACCAACTTAGAGTATTTTAAGAATTTTCTTATTTTTAAACTTAAAATAGGATAAGATTATATATGTATCCACCGCAACTTGTATTATTATTTTTAGTTAAAAAACATGTATTATTATTATTTTTTCAACAGAAAAAACAAAAAAAATGATTCCACATCTTTGCGAGGAACCCAAGTAGGCCTGTCCAATATGGTAAAACCGAACAGTACCAAACCGAACCGAACCAAAATAGACAATATGGTGTGGTTTTGGTATATATCATATAAACTGAATGAATTTGATTTTATAGAAACCGTAGGATTTGGATATGGTTTGGTTTATAACCGATTAAACCGAATAAACCGAACAAAACCGATCAAAAGTAGAAACATGTAAATATGTACATATTTTATAACGTTATATGAAAATCTATTTGTTATATAAGTTATTATTTTGTTAATAATTATTACCATATTTTTTATAGTAATAAAGAATCTTAATTTGAAAAACACTTAAAATATAATTAAATAACAATTCATCGCAACTGAGGCTTCTTATTTTCTTAATCTTATTCTTTTAATTATTTCGTTTTCTTTTAGCATTGATTAAATTGAACTTGAAGTGAAGGTTATAAATTTGATGAATAATAACTAGAAAAAATTATTCGCAACTTTTTTCTTATTTATAAACGAACAGAATTTCACTCGAAGAAGCATGACTTTGATGAACAGGAAGAGTGGAAAAACTTTTCTTTCGTACTTCTCTTTTGTTTTTTTATTTTTATTTTCAAATTTCGAGCTTTGATTTTAATTCTAGATTTGATTATTTTATCCGAAGGTATAAGCGTTTTTATTTTTTTTTTGTTCTTTTATTTGAAAATATAATATTTTTCTAATAAATTATTGCGATGACAATATGACTCTAAAATTTACATAATATGATCCCAAATAATTATGTTTTGGTGTAAAACCGAATAAACCGAAAACCAACGGTATGTAAATCAAACCGAACCGAAGTAAATATGGATTTAGAATGGTAGTTATATTTTACTAACCGAAATACCGAAAAAAACCGAACCGAAACTGAACCGATATCCGGATTGAACACTCCTAAATCCAAACATTATAAATAGTCTCTGCTAGAGTAAATTGAACTCAGACAGCGGTAGTTACAGTTGTAACTCTTTTCTCGTTGGACCAACTCGACGTTAGTATTATTATTTTGTTTTAAAAATAACAACAAGTATTATTAATTCGTTTTATTATACAGATGAATAATAATTTCTTTTTAAAAAAAAAGACCGAGAAGAAGTCGTAGTCTCCCCTCGACTTTCCTATAAAAACCGATTCGACCATACAAATTGTTCAATCACCAAAATCATCAACACACAAAATTGTTTACAAGTTTAAACCAAATCTCAAACAAAGAAAAAAAATGGCCGGAGAAGGAGAAGTGATCGCTTGCCACACCATCGAAGTCTGGAACGAGCAGATCAAAGCCGCCAACGACTCCAAGAAACTGGTAACGATTTCATAACTTTGCTTATTAATACTATTTTTCTTTTAAATTACGAATGTTCTCAACTTCTGACTTTGATCTCGAAACTGAATCAGATCGTGATAGACTTCACTGCTACATGGTGCCCACCTTGCCGTTTCATTGCACCAGTCTTCGTAGAGATGGCCAAGAAGTTCCTCAACGTCGTCTTCTTCAAGATCGATGTGGACGAATTGCAATCCGTTGCTAAAGAATTCAAAGTGGAGGCAATGCCCACTTTTCTCTTCATGAGGGAAGGTGAGATCGTGGACCGTGTTGTCGGTGCAAGGAAGGAGGAAATCCATCAGACATTGATGAAGCACGGTGGTGTTGCTTCTGCTTAAAGTTATTGTTCTTCGGTGTTTTATTATATGTAATAAAAGTGATGCAAATTTGGTATTTATAAACTTATCTTTGTTATGATCACAATAAACATGGATTGATAACTTAACAGCAGCATGAGGAATGCTGTTGTGTTAATAATAATGAACACACAAGATTGAGTTTTTAGTGTACTGATCTCTTTACAACAGAGACTTTGGAGACATCTCCACCAAGTTCTTCAAAGAGCACTATCAAGTTCCCTCTTGGCTTCAACCACGAACGCGGAACGTGATACCTGTGCACACACACACACAAAAGACTCGTTTTTTTTTTTAAAACATGAAAATAATGATTTAGATAAGAAACAAAGCATGTGTTGTTTTTACCATCTTTGTGTAGGCTCGCCACAACCAGATTGGCATTTGGCTTCTCTGTATGTTCCTGCGTAGTTGCAACTCCCGCAGTTTCCTTTGGCGAAAGCCATCCAGTATCTCCCTAAGCTTTGTCCGTTTATCCAAGCTTGTCCTTTCCCCATACTCCTCAGATCCAAAGCCAGCGGCTCGTTCCCTCTTGGAGCGTCAAAGAAGGCCTGTAAAATTTTGATAAGCAAAGACATTAGCGTTACTTATTTGTTTTTTTTCCTCCGTTTGATGTTTTCTTTGTTCAGAGTTCATTAATATAACCTTGTACCAGGTCAAAGGCTGTTTGTTTTGCTTTGCTAATGAGCCTTTGATCCAATCATCAGAGGAAGCTTCTGAAGGAGAGATCAAGTTCATTGCTTCACCTCGCAGACCAACCTGTTTCATTACCGTTTGCGGAAATGTTGTTTAATTTCAGTTTGGTCAAAAAAGGATATAGTCAATGAGAGCTTCTTCTGTTCTTATTATATACATCTCTCACCTGATAGGTCCATTTCTGTCGACTCAAGTCTTTGTTACCTCCGTCAAGGCCGTGCAGCGCGACAGACCCGACAATCCCCGTGGCCCACGTCTCAAAATGTGGCCCAACATTCTTAAAAACCACACAAGAATACAAACATATTTTATCAGCCTGTCTGCAACAAAGACAGCAAAAGTGATGTACTTTCATGCTATAAACTGACCGGCAAACCAACTGCTACGCTTAGTAGAGCGATTCTGTTAGCTCCACCTCGAAGATTGACCGGTGCGCTAAAGGAAAACCTTCTGTTTTCTCTTGTCCCAAAGGCAGATCCTGCGTCGTTTCAACATATGATGAAACTGCTGCTTTCCTTAGGAATATTGAGTTAGCAAAAGAAAGATTCTTTACCGTAAAAATGTCCATTAACAAACACATGAACAGCATGCCCTGCTGAATCCACCGTAAGAGTCGGCCATTTTCCTCCACGCAAGAAAGATTCCGATGCCTTAATATCCACACTGAAATAACAAAATATTCAATTTCAAAGAACAACTCATGTTTGATCAAGCAAAACGTAAGGTCACAAAATAGAGATTCAAGACGCACCTGGTTATGTACCAAAGGTAATCACTTGTATCTCGTGTAACGTTAATCTGCTCCAACAATCCAAGAGCTGTGATTGTCCCACGGTCTCCATAAGTAGCAATATCTTCATCGTATCTCCCCACCGAGTACAAGATGGAGCCAGATGGAACCATTTGCACTTGTGATGTCTTTGCCACAACCTGTCTCACTCACAACTTCATAATTAGCTTCTTCATGATAGTCTTTCACACCAAAAAAAAAGAACAAACTTTTTTTTTTCTTTAACATACCGTGGCAGTGTTGAAAACAACGTTTCTGCAATCCGGAAGAATGCTTGTGGACCAAGCAGGTAGAGTATAATGCCGATTGTTGAACACTACTTTTGCAGGTGCGTTCATGTGATAGTTCGATAGGAAAGCCACACAGCTTCCTTTACCAGCAGAGAAAACATGAGCCTCCTCGTAGTTTCCTAGTTTGGTAACCTTTGGTTCAGAGGAAACTAAAGCTGATTCACATTGCTTAATTGCTTGGTGTAGCTGCTTAAGATGGCTGTACTTTGGTTCTTGGACCAACCCTGCGTTATCAGGAAATAAAAACTAGTTTTAAGTTAAACGTGAAAAAAAGAGACACAACAACATTTGTTACACAATCTAAGTGTTAAGATCATTATTACCGTATTCATCGATGGGAGCATCATAATCGTAACTAGTGGTGATAAATGGACCTCCTGCTGTGCGTCCAAAGTTTGTTCCTCCATGGTACTGTCACATTAACCACCACACACATCAAGCATCGAAACAAAAAAAAAACAGATTTTATCATAATGTTTGTGGTAGGACATTTTACCATGTAGTAATTTATATACGACCCGCCCTTTTGTATGAAACGTGTGACTCCAAACGCTAGATCCTCTACAGGTCGCTTTGGAATGGTTCCACCAAACTCTGTGAACCTTTTCGCCATCACAGTGAGCAAAAAGATTAAAACTAAATCAATACACATTTTGTCTCTCACAAGGTTTTATATATATAATATGCGAAGAAAAGCATTTTTATTTTTACCAGCCACTCCATGCTTCTGTCCACATTTTTGGCTTATATGGTTTGTTTGGAGTGAAATAATCGCAGTAGAATCCGTTGCAAGCGTTTATCTAGAAACAAGAGATTATATTAGAAGATAACTCGTTAATCAATCACACAAAAGATTGGTCTCTCACAATAGGATCAGGTGCATCATCTTCCTTGCACATCACCCACGGGACTCCAGTGTCCAAACCAACCGCCATTTTCGCAGCCCAGTTAATGTATGAGTGACCAGCTGGTCCAAGCGCTTTAAGCTCAGGACCAAACTCATTTTCGATCTACAGTTTTCAAAGATCCACCGTTTTAACTTTAAAAGATCAAACAGTTCAACAACTGTTTTTTGTAAATTTGTTGTATACCTGAGATAAGATAATAGGTCCACCTTGTGACGCGAAGAATCTATGCTCTTTCATCATCTGAACAATCTTCTGCGTGAAGCCTTGCATCGCAGCCTTAACAATACAACACATTTACAATTTTTTTTAAATGAATGTTAAATTTGTATTCGTCAAAAAAAAAAAAACCCTTTTTACATCACATTTACACGCTACACTATATTAATATCCAAAACTAAACAGAATTAAACATCAGAGATCAAAGATTTTTATTTACCTTGAAGGGTCCATTATCTGATCTAAAGCTAATCCCAGGTACATACTTCAACCAAACAGGAAACCCTCTGCACAATTTTCAAGGGAAAAAAATTCAAAATTCAAAAATTGGACAATGAGACAAAAAAAAAAAAAATTTATTTTTTTTGTTCTTTTCATTTACTGAAGTATTACCCAAAATTCCATTCTGCACAAACGTAAGGGCCGATTCTAAGATGAACATAAAGCCCCACTTCTTGTACTGTCTTAATGAATCTTACCAGATCGTATCTCCCTTTGAAATCGTACTGCAAACATAACAAAACAAAACAAAACCCACCAGTTTTCAAATCTAGTTTCATAGAAAGATTCAAACTTTAATGGGATCTAACAAGAATCTAGTCTCATAAAGCTTTTAACTTTAATGGGATTTTGTAAGAAGAAGATGATGGTGGAAATTTTACAGTGCCAGGAGAAGGTTCATGACCATTCCAGAAAACATAAGTGTCAATAACATCCAAGCCTCCGTCTTTAGCCTTCTTTATAAGATCTTCCCACATCTACAAGACACACAGAGATGAAACAAAAAAAAAGCAAAACAAAAACCACCATTTATTTCTGAGATTTGTTACCTCAGGGGTGCTTCTTGGGTAGTGAATGGAGCCGGAAAGTAGGATTCTGCGGTGGCCATTAATGACGATGGCTTTCTTGTCGTAGGTTATGCTGCATTGGATCATGGCGGATCCAATTACCATTGTTATTAGCAAGAAACATAGGATCTTGGTGAGAACCAATGTGGTTCCCATTTTTTCTGAAAGATGAGGAAATGAGAGGGAGTTGAGAGGGAAACGAATTCTTTCAAAAAACAAAAAAAAACAAAAAGAATGTAAGATCAGAGAAGAAGCAAAGACTCTGTGTTAAGTGTCGTTGGTCTGATATATCTTTGGTTTTGCTCCCAGGCTCCCCCACTCTCCACTAATTTTGTAGATATAACACACAAATTGGTGTGAGTGAATTAGTTGAGAACAAAAAATAAATGAATGGAGCTATCCAAATAATCTAAACTAACTGGTAGAATTACTTTATTTGCATTAACCTAGAGCATCTCCAGAAAAAACTCTATAACTTCAAAAATATAGTTTTTTTTGCTCTCCAAAAATAAATTTCAAAACTTTAAATTTAGAGTTTTAAGGAGTTCATTACTCTTTTTTTTTTTTTTTTTGGCAAAACTCTAAATTTGAAGTTTCATCTTTTTATTTGCATTTTGGTCCTTATAATTAATTATACATCACATTTATGATTCTTATGTATTTTCTCATTTAACATATTAATCTTTAAGACTTTTATATATCATAAATATTTCAAATTTATTTTTATAAATTCAAATTTTACACATAAAATTAAAAAGAAAAAAAGATAAGATTTGTAATATTTTAAAACTAGAATTAGACAACAAGAATATTACAAAAGAAACTTAATAAAAAAAACTTTTTAAAAAGATACATGAAGACATAATTATTACGTAAATTTAAATATTACAACAACACTAGTAGTCTAGTAAATTTGCTCTGGAACCTCTAAAAATATTGTCCAAACAAATTTTGTATAGCTGAAGATAGAGCATTACGGAAATAATTTTATGGAATAATTTGGTATTTTGCTTGTATTTTAATATTTAATTATTTATTTATATTTATAATCTTATATTTTAGTGTAAGATTTTATTAATTAATATTACTGGAATATTTTTATATATGTCCTAGTTATTTATAAAAAATTTATAGATTTATATTAATTATGACAAATATGAGGATCATAATGTAAATTACAAATAATTTTGAAGTTAAATTTGAAGTTTTGCTTTTGGAGAATAACACTTTGAAATTTTAAATATAAAGTTTTGAAAACTCTAAAGTAGAGAGTGTTTTTGGAGATGCTCTTAAGAATTCACTACTCAAAACTCTAAATTTGAAGTTTCATCTTTTTATTTGCATCTTGGTTTTTATAATCAATTATACATCTCATTTTAAATAGTATATACAATAATTTAATTATACACTATCATAAAATTTTGATCCATAAAAAATAAAAATAGATTTTTGTAGATATACAAGTCATATTCTAGCAATTTGGACGATACAATTGATGGTTTAGAAGATAAGGATGAAGGAGGTTTGCGGTTTAAGAACATCATTGATTTCAACACAGCAATGTTTGGTAAACAGTTATGGTGCCTAATAGAGAAGCCAAACACATTATTCTCTCGAGTTTTCAAAGGTCGGTATTACAGGAATGCATCACCTCTGGAACCGATTCGTTCATATTCTCCATCATATGGATGGCGGAGTATCGTATCTGCTAGATCTCTGGTAAGCAAATGACTAATCAAAAGGGTGGGATCAGGTTCTTCTATATCCGTATGGAATGATCCATGGCTCCCAACCACTCGCTCGAGACCAGCTAATAAAAATCAACACAATTTATACCCGGACCTTACTGTGGAGTCTCTCATTGACCCTACCTCACGTACTTGGAACTCACAGGCAATTCGGTATTTGGTGGATCCACAGGATGCGAAACTTATAGAAAGCATACCACTGAGCAGGACTCAGAGGGTAGATAGAGATGGATGACACTTCACCAAAAATAGGAAGTATACGGTCAAATCAGGATATCAAGTAGAACGGATTTATCCAGATAGGGAGAGATCACCGTTACTGATTGGTCCCACAGTGGATGTTCTGAAGGCTTTCTGCTGGAAAATACGGTGTCCACCAAAGTTAAAACATTTTCTATGGCAATTGGTGATAAGATGTATAGCAGTGAAGAAAAATTTACAAGCGAGGGGGATTCAAGGGGATATTTGTTGTGCACGATGTGGAGCCCAAGAGGAATCGATAAACCATGTGTTTTTTGAATGTCCTCCAGCACTCCAGGTTTGGGCTCTTTCAAAGATACCGTCAAATCCAAATATTTTTCCAACAAGTTCTTTCTTTACAAACATGGATCATCTTTTCTGTAGAGTTTTCCCGCAGCAGGAAGATCATCAGTTTGCATGGATACTATGGTATATTTGGAAAGCTAGGAATAATAAAGTTTTTAGTAATTTGGATATGGATCCCATGGATACGCTTAAATTAGCAGAAACAGAATCAATATTGTGGGCTGAGGCACAAATATTGAATGAACAGGGGACAACACCACAAATAGTGGATATGATTTTGCCGTCAATTCCAGGAAGATGGTGTTCACAGATGGCTCATGGAAAGAGGGTGATATTTTTTCAGGACAAGGTTGACTCAGCACTTTAGAAGGATTTGATGGATTATTGGGGGCGAGGAATGTTAGGGCTAGTCTCTCTCCTCTTCACGCGGAGATGGAAGCGCTCCTCTGGGCAATGGAATGTATGAGGAATCTACGTCAGATTCAGGTTACGTTTGCAACGAATTGTTCTCAATTGGTGAAGATGGTTTCGGAACCAGAAGAATGGCCAGCTTTTGCAAATTATTTGGACGATGTCAAGACCCTGAAAGAGAGCTTCTCCCGATCAGAGATCATCTATGTACCAAGGACGCAAAACTAAACGGCGGATAGACTAGCACGCAGTGCTAGGAAGCAACCGTCTTTTGTCGTTCACATGGATGCAGATCACCCGATTTGGTTTACAGAGTCAGTATGAGTCTGTAAAGTTGATGACAAAAAAAAAGAAGATAAAATAAAATTTTCAATATAAACTATAAATTATTCACTACAATAAAACACATGCTTAACGAGGAAAGTTAACGAGGAAAAACAATCCTCGTAAATTTACGTCGATTTTACGAGAAACTTACGTGGAAAAATAATGTCATCGTTATTTCCTCGTAAAGTAATGACAAAAGCATTTCGTCTTAAAGTCGATGTAATTTGACGTGTCTTTTACTAGGAAATACTATTTCCTCGTAAATACGACGTAAACTTCGCGTGTTATTTACGAGGAAATAATTTACGTGTATTTAGCGAGGAAATTTTGAATCCACCAACTTTGTAGTTGTTACACGTTTTTTTTTGCCACCTAATTAATTTTCGTCTTAAATTCATAGGAAAATTACAACTACCAGATTCGAAATTTCCTATAAATATGGATGTTTGAACATCATTTTAAACACACCAACAACAAAAAACGTGAGAGAAAAAAAATGGCTGGCTCCGGGACTATTTACGAGTTGCGGAAGTGGATGTATATGCATAGAGATGCTAACGGAAGAGTGACGAAAGAATACCTTGCGGGCCTGGAGACTTTTATGCATCAAGCAGATTCAACACCGCTCGCCCAAGAAAGTGGTAAGATGTTCTGTCCTTGTCGGAAATGCAACAACTCGAAACTGGCAAACCGTGAAAATGTTTGGAGCATTTAATAAATAGAGGTTTCACGCCAAATTACTATATCTGGTTTCAACATGGAGAAGGTTTTAATTATGATCAGAATGAAGCTAGTAGTAGTAATAGCAATTTCCAGGAAAAAAACCGGTTGATCATCATTTGCATAATAAACATAGTTACCATCAGGAGGAGATGGTAGATTATCATAGGGTTCATGATATGGTAGCTGATGCATTCGTAGCTCATGATGAAGAACCTAATATAGATACAAAAAAGTTTTACGAAATGTTAAACGCGGCGAATCAACCACTTTACAGTGGTTGTAGAGAAGGTCTCTCTAAATTGTCGTTAGCTGCTAGAATGATAAATATTAAAACTGATCACAATCTACCTGAAAGTTGCATGAACGAATGGGCGGACTTGTTTAAAGAGTACTTGCCGGAAGACAATGTGTCTGCTGATTCTTATTATGAGATTCAGAAACTGGTTTATAGTCTTGGGTTGCCTTCGGAGATGATAGATGTTTGCATCGACAACTGCATGATCTATTGGGGAGATGATGAGAAGCTAGAAGAATGTTGGTTCTGCAAGAAGCCACGATTCAAGCCGCAAGGACGGGGACGTAATAGGGTACCGTACCAAAGGATGTGGTACCTACCAATTACAGACAGATTGAAAAGATTGTATCAATCAGAGCAGATTGCTGAAAAGATGAGATGGCATGCCGAGCATACTCAGACGGACGGTGAGATGACTCATCCATCAGATGCAAGAGCCTGGAAACATTTCAACAAAGTACATCCGGATTTCTCTAGCAATAGCCGGAATGTGTATCTCGGACTATGCACAGATGGATTTAGTCCGTTCCGAATGTCAGGGAGACAATATTCATTGTGGCCAGTCTTTCTCACACCATACAACTTGCCACCGGAGATGTGCATGCAACGGGAGTTGCTATTCTTGACCATATTAATACCTGGTCCGAACCATCCAAAAAGGTCCCTGGATGTTTTCTTACAACCACTGATAAAAGAGTTGAAGGATCTGTGGTCAACAGGGGTGAGGACGTATGACTGTTCAATGAAGACGAATTTTACGATACGAGCGATGCTTTTGTGGACCATAAGTGATTTTACTGTCAATGGGATGTTGTCTGGATGGACTACACATGGGAGATTAGCTTGTCCATATTGCAATGGAACGACAGATGCGTTTCAACTGAAGAATGGTAGGAAGACAAGTTGGTTTGATAGTCACCGTCGATTTCTTCCCATTGGCCATCCTTACCGAAGAAACAAGAATTTGTTTAGGCACAAAAGGGTTGTGAGAGACACTCCTCCTCCATATCTAACTGGAGAACAAATTGAAGCGCAAATCGACTACTACGGAGCTAACGAAACAGTTCGTTGGGGTGGTAATTGGCATGTCCCTCGTAATATGCCTGATTCTTACGGTGTTCATCACAACTGGCACAAGAAGAGTATATTTTTGGAGTTGCCATATTGGAAGGATCTTCTTCTGCGCCACAACCTCGATGTGATGCATATAGAGAAGAATTTCTTTGAGAACATCATGAATACAATATTGAATGTCCCAGGGAAGACAAAAGACAACATAAAATCGAGGTTGGACTTGCCGGATATTTGCTCAAGAAGCGAGTTACATATTAAAAGCAATGGACAAGTTCCCGTTCCGATATTCAGATTATCTTCAGAAAAAAAGTCGGTGTTGTTCAACTGGGTGGCATCAGAAGTGAAGTTCCCCGAAGGGTATGTTTCGAATCTCTCTAGATGTGTTGAAAAGGGTCAAAAGTTCTTCGGGATGAAGAATCATAATTCTCATGTCTTTATGCAACGACTACTGCCCTTTGCATTTGCGGAGCTACTTCCAACAAACGTACATGAAGCACTTGCAGGTACGTAGTGTATTATATCACAATAATTTTATAACGGTCTAATTTGCAAAATAATATATGACTAGCAATGTGTTAAATTTTTTTTGGAATATAAAAGACATTGGAGCATTTTTCAGGGATCTGAGTACACGCACTCTTAAAGAAGAAGTTGTGGAACAGCTTCAGGAGAACATTCTCATCTTATTGTGCAACTTGGAGAAGATATTTCCTCCCGGATTTTTTGACGTCATGGAGCATCTAGCTGTCCACCTCCCATATGAGGCATTGCTTCGTGGACCTGTACATTACGGATGGATGTATCAGTATGAGCGAGCCATGAAATATTTGAAGGGAAAAGCAAAGAACCTCGCCAAAGTTGAAGGTTCTATAATTGCTGGAAGTTTGACGAAAGAAGTTTCTCACTTCACATCATACTACTTTGCGTCAAAAGTACGTACCCGGAGAAGAGCTCCAAGAAGATATGATGATGGTGGTGTTGCGCCAACATATGCAGTTGCTGGTGTTCCAGACATCTTTAGCCAGATTGGGCGACTCGGTGCGAAGTCTAAAGAGGTTTGGTGGTCGAGTGAACAAGACGCTCATAGTGCACACACCTATATTCTACTCAATTGCGAGGATCCATTGATGCGTTATTTTGAAAGGTAACATATATGGACACTTCGAAACACATATAAGTATAATTAATTATATAATTGCGAGAGATTCATTCCTAAAAAATGTGATTTTACAGCCTATTTGTTTCTCAAGTCGAAGAAACATTTCCTGGTATATCCACAAGTGACGTAGACAAAAGGAAAGATCAACACTTCATTAAGTGGTTGCGGAATCAGGTATTAACTCAAACTCTTTTTTCATACATGATCTGTATTTCATTAACATTCTCTTTATTTTTGCAGGTTGATTATGACGACGATGTAGATTATCCTAAGTGGTTACACGAAGTAATTCAATCTCCACTTGTAAAGGTCACCACATCACATATGTATTTCACACGAGACTATACTTTTCACACATATGAGTATGGTAGACAGCGGGCGACCAGTAACTATGAAATATGTGTGAAAGGGGAAACAGATTTCTACGGGATCTTGACGGAGATTATTGAAGTCGAATTTCCAGGGATACTGAAGCTGAAATGCGTCCTCTTCAACTGTGAATGGTTCGACCCCGTCGTCAACAGAGGTGTTCGGTCTAACAAATTCGGTGTAGTTGATGTCAACGGTGGACGAATGTACAACAAATTCGAGCCTTACATCTTAACTTCACAAGCAGACCAAGTTAGCTTCCTTCCATACCCTCAGATGAGAGATTCAGGTATAAATTGGTTTGCAGTGATCAAAGTTACACCTCGAGGACGAATCATCAGTGGAGAAGAACCACCATTGCAAGAAGAACAGATAAATGAAGTCGAGGAACCTGAACAAGAAATTGATAACATCCTTCTCATTGATCAGCATAATCACGAGTACGAAGATCTAACCGATGATGTCACAGACGAAGCTGTTGAAGACGAGTTTAATGAAAATGATGATGTTTCTAGTGATGACGAGAATGTCGATGTATCCGATTGATAAATTTGATTTTGTGTAGTGTGTTTTATGAATAAGATGTGGGAGTTTGTTTTATGAATAAGGTAACATGGGGTTTGTTTTATGAATAAGGTAATGTGGGAGTTTGTTTTATGAATAAGCAAATATGGGAATTGTGGTTTGGAATGGAAATAAAGATGGGGTTTGGAATATACGAAGTAGAAAATAAGAAATATGGGGTTTGGGGTTTCAGATTTTAGGGATTTAAACATAACACTCGTTAATTCCACGTAAGTAAAAATCGTCGTAAAGGACTCGCAAGCCAACGAGGAAATAACGACGAAATATAAAAATAAAGAACGCGGGGCTCGTTATTTCCACGTAAACGCAAATCGTCGTAAACACCACGTAGGATGAAATCGTCGTAAACACCACGTATACGAAATCGTCGTAAACACCACGTAGGAAGAATCGTCGTAAACACCACGTAGGACGAAATCGTCGTAAATACCTCGTAGTGAAAAAACTAGGAAAAAAAAGAAAAAGGAGAAAGATACCCGATTCACATGTGGCAAGACTAGCAATTATAATACGTAAGTCTCGCCCACATGAATTCTAATATCTTCTTCTTTTCCTTTTTTTTCAAATATTTATAATTTGAATAGGATTTTGCTGAGGAGTGTGATTTGAGATAGGGTGTGATTTGGGAGTTTGTGTGTGGTTTGAGAATGAGAGTTGTGGGTATATTTATAGGAAAGCGCGGCTCGTCAATTCCACGTAAGCAAAATCGTCGTAAACACCACGTAGGAGGAATCGTCGTTAATACCTCGTATATAAAAACACGGACCTTTGTAATTCCTCGCTATTTCTTCGTAAAATAAAACACGGGCCTTTGTAACTGCTCGCTATTTCGTCGTAACCTTTCGAGGAATTTGCGACGATATGTAATCTTATATATACCCCTGAGCGCTTACTCTTTCTTTCCTCTCTACTTCCTCTCCACTTCCTCTACATTTCATAGCAATGGTAAGCCTCTCTAATTCCTTTCAAATTTG
The DNA here is from genome assembly GCF_020379485.1 of Brassica napus. Taxonomy (NCBI): domain Eukaryota; kingdom Viridiplantae; phylum Streptophyta; class Magnoliopsida; order Brassicales; family Brassicaceae; genus Brassica; species Brassica napus. The sequence continues at coordinate 2,552,926 of NC_063449.1, read as the reverse complement.
GTTAGTTTAGGATAGATTAGGTGGTTAGCATAGGGAATTTAGATAGGTTTGCGGATTTTATGTTATTGAGTGTTGATTAGGTGGATAATGTTGGGAAATATACTGTTGATGTTAATTTTAAAAATTAAACTTTTTTCCCAGGTTCGAAAAGGAAGACTTACTGCCCATTACAGAGAGATGTTCGGTGAGCCGGGGAGTCGTTTAGACCCCTCTTCTTCAGCTCCTGGTTCTTCGGGTCAGGAGACTGTCCCCGAGACTCAGTACACTCAGAGAGTCTCTGGGTCTACTTCTTCTAGTGCACCATCGGCTCCTCATGTGCCTTCCCCGATGGCTCATCCGACGATACCTCCTCATGTGCCTCCTCCGATGGCACCTCCGATGGCCGCCGATATTCATCCCGATTTGATGGTGCCTCCGAGTGCTCCTTACTCGCAGTACACTGTAGAGGACATTCTCCGTCTGCCAGGCAGAGAAGGTTTACCAGTCATCGACCCCGACCGACCGGACAGAACTTTGTGGTATGTTGCATTAATTTTTTTTTTATTCGTTTAAAATTCTTTTATAACATTAAAAAATAATTTATATGTTAAATTTGTATTTTCCAGGTGGGGGGTTGACGGATGTCTTGCATCGGACGTAACCGACACGATCAAAGGTTACTTCTCCATGGCACATCCGAACTGGAGTAAGACGCCTCACTATGTCAGAAAGACGTGGTTCAAAATTTACGCTGTAAGTTTCTATTAATTAATTATATATACTTTAATTTTTTCATGATTTATATATATACTTTCTAAAAAACTAATTGTTAATTTATTTTTTCCAACAGCAAAAATATAATTGGGCCTTGGGGATCACTGAGAGGGTGAGGAAGAAGTTTAACGCGAAGGCGAAAGTTCGCTTGTTGGACACGGTCTCCAACTGGAAGGGTGACTGGATCGTGAAGGGGTATGAGTGTGGCAAACCCGCTAAGCTCACCACGGATGTGTGGGATGGCCTCATCCGTTATTGGCGTCTTCCTGATTCCATTAGAATCGTCCAGTCTTGCTTTAACTCCCATAACACGGTCGATGAGCACGGAAACGGGCCGATGCTTCACACTACGGGCCAAAAACCCCACGCCGGTGTCCGTTTGGAAATGGTAATTAAATATTTTATTAAATAAATTTTTTTAATATATATATTTTTATTCTAACTTTCTTAAATGTTTTTTAGGCCAAAGAGATGAGACATCTCCCGTCTCTTATGGAACTTTACGAGAGGACCCACAAGAACAAGGCGGGCGTATTTGTAGATGGCAAGTCCGAGCAAATCTACAACGACGTGGTTTCTCGGGTTGAAGACCGCCAGACCCAGCTGACCCAGCAGTCTACCGACGGATTACTCGTCACCTTATCCACACTTGAAGTGGATAAGATTTACGAGGAGGTAAATTTTCTAAAATTTTAATTTTTTATTATTCATTTAATTTAACTTTAAATTTTTACTAACAATATTTATTTTTTGTTTTTAAGGTTGTCCCAAAAAAAAAGGGACGGACGTTGGGGATTGGTTCCGTCAACGATGTTCCGAGAGCGACATCATCTTATGGTCAGCGACGGGATGATGAAGTCACTGAGCTGCGTAACGAGTTGACCGCAACAAAATCTGCGTTCACAGCTCGTGTGGGTGGACTCGAGGGCTTCTTGGACTTTATAGCGGCCACAAATCCGGAATGGAAGACCATGTTGAGGAACATGCGACAAAAAAATCTCATTCCACGCGACAGACCATCCGACGACACACATGCCGAGGAGGATGTAGACAGGAGGAGTGATGAATTCCTCCGGGCGATGCACGACTCTTAGTTCTTTTTTTTCGTGGTTGTATTATAAATTCAAAACTTATTATATATAAAATATTTGCGTATTTATTTATTTTTTAAATTTTAATTTTATTAATAAATTAAATAATTTTAAATATTTTTTAATTATATTTTAAAATTTGTTAAATAATAAAACGAAGTAGATTCGTAGCTAATCTACGACTTATTTACGTTGAACATTTACGAGGAAATCACGAGAAATGTTAAACGAGTATTTTACGAGGAAATACTTTCAAGGTATTTACGTGAAAATTACGAGGAAAACATTTCAAGGTAATTACGTGAATTTTACGAGGAAATACTTTTCAGATATGTATGTGTCGTTTACGAGGAAATGCTTTCGTGGTATTTACGAGGAACGGTAGCGACATTCTTACGTCGACTGTCTACGTGGTATTTACGACGATTTGTTTTCTTCGTTTTTACGACGAAATATTTTTCTCGCTAATTTACGACGAATTGGCGAGGAAATATGTGTTACGACGAACGAGTAACGACAAAACGTGTTTCCTCGCTAATTCCTCGTAATGCCTCTTTTACGACGAACTCACGAGGAAAACCGCCCTCGTAAAACTTATGTTTTCTTGTAGTGATTGTGTTTTGAAATGTCACATTAAACGATTATTTAAATATAAATTTTAAAGTATAGATCATCACTTATATAAATAACTATTTATTTTTATTTTTTGTCATCAACTTATACAGACTCATACTGATTCTGTGAACCAAACCTGGAGATCTGCATCCATGTGCACGACGAAAGACGGTTGCTTCCTGACACTACGTGCTACGAAAGACGGTTGCTTCCTGACATCTATGACCTTGGTACATAGATGATTTCTGATCGGATGACACTTTCTTTCAGGATCTTAATATCTTCCAAATAACTTGCAAAAGTTAGTCATTCTTATGGTTCTGAAACCATCTTCAACAGTTGAGAACAATCTGTTGCAAACGTAACCTGAAACTGACGTAAGTTCCTCATACATTCTATTGCCTAAAGTAGCGCTTCTATCTCCGCTTGAAAAGGAGAGAGACTAGCCCGAACATTCTTCGCCCTCATCAGCCCATCAAATCCTTCTAGAGTGCTGAGTCAACCTTGTCCGGAGAAAATATCATTCTCTTTTCAGGAACCGTCTGTGAAACACCATCTTCCTAGAATTTATGGTAGGGTTTTAACCTCTACGTGTGGTATTATCCTCTATTCGTTAAATATATGTGCCTCAATCTAGAGTGTTGATTAAGTTTCTGCCAATTTAAACGTTTTCCTATGATCAATGTCTAGATTAGTGAAAACTTTATTATTTTTTTCTTTTCGAGATGTAGTCTTACTATTTATTTATAAAAAAAATAAAAACAAACATTAGCGATCAAGCTCTAATTTTCATTATAATACATTATCTTATCGCTATATTTCATTTCTATATTCGTCGTTTTCTATTTTGTATGCCCTAACAAGTTTTAAAATATTGCATTAACGAATAGTTTAAAGACTTATTCTTAGCTTTGTTTTACTGAATTACATAATATAATGGAGTAGTGTTTTTTTGGTTACCACCTTTTGTCAACTATTGTTGTTACCGTTATATCACAATTCAGATTTTCTTTTAAACACGAAAAAAAAAATGAATTATATATGATATAATGGTAACAACAATAGTTGACAAAAAAATGGTAACAAATTTTTTTTGTCAACTATTGTTGTTACCATTATATCACAATTCAGATTAGAAACGAGAGAAAAGAGATGGTTGTTTTGTTAATTGGATTTTTAAAAGAAAGGGACCCTAAAAGAAAAGCAACAAGGAACAAAAGTTTAAAACATAGAACAATGGAAGGCCGTAAGCAAAAAGCAGATCAACGTCACATCAGATATTCATTCCAGTTTAATATTTGTGCGATAATACATACGGTGGATTATATTACAGCACTTAAAGTTAATGTGAAAAGAACATGCAAACAAATTAAAGTTTCTCGGGCCAATATCGTTGTCAGAATTCAGTCGATGGTTAGGCTGATCTAGAAACTATATATGTACGGTAGTGAATGAATGGCATTAGCCTATCTTTTTATTTCTTTCTTACCAAAGGAAAGTGAACCACCAATTTGATTAAATAAACAAAAAGGGAACTATATAGTTAATGATAGCTGGCATATCCAACACATATCATTAGGTAGGGGACCCAATGCTAATGACATTTTATGTTTTCCTGGGAAAAATATCTTTAACAACTATACCAACTACATTTGTTTACTACATAATTTTAGTAACTATTATCTTGGAATCATTATATACCATACCAACTTAATTAATAATATATCGAACCACTATTAACCATACTATTAGAAATTTATATAAAAAGTCTTTTTTTAAATAATGGTTAATACCTACAGTTCTCTTATATCAGAAAATGTGTTTTCTTGTTCATACAAGTTCATGTTTGAACTTACACTAAAAACAATGCCCATGCACACCGACTACTTTTTAAGTTGATGAGATAATGAATTAGGTATGATGTTGAAATTATAATTTATGGGAGCGTAACAAGAACTGGACCATAGAACATGTGCGTAAACGACAAGGAGAAGAAGAAACATGGTGGCTCCATCGCATGTGATTATGATCCAGATTTACATCCATTTCTTCTAAATCATTGTATATTATCCCTTGTATTATTCAAACTATTAATCTATGTTTTCTGATTTTGTTTCGAGTAGTGGAGGGCAGTGTGCTTTGGTCTCAGTTCATGTCTATATACTTTGGTTTCACTCCATTTCGATCCGATATGATTAAAACTTAGCTTCCACGAGGAATTTGAACATGTGCCCATCATTTTCTGATAACCTTTTGTCGATAAACAAATCTGGACGGACGATTTTGTGAATTCTTCCACCTCTTTTTTTTCTTTAAGAAGATTGGTGTCACTGTGTCAGTGTCACTATATATTAGCTACATATAACGAATTTTCAATCTGTTTCTTTCATGTACGTATCTAATTTAATGTTGTTTAGTTTTTTTTTTTGTTTTTTTTGCACCATATATTTTTGTTAATTAAGAAAAAATTGACTCTTATTACTCAAATTTTTTTCTCTCACCCAAAACTAAGATGAGCTCAAAGCCAACAAGCATTCAAATTCTTAAATTTTAAAGTTTTTGAGTCTTCAACAAACATTCAAACTCTTAAATTTTGAGGACACTAATAGTGAAACTTTAAATTTGAGATTTTACTATTAATCAAAACTTCAAAATACTATTTACTTTTCATTTGTGTCATATAATTATGCAATCTACATATAATTCTACTAATATTGTTTTTATATCACTTTAATCTTATAATTATATTTCACTTAAATATTGTAGGAGTTTTTACCAAAACTAACCCACAACTTGATTTTAACCCCAAACTTATACCCAAACTTGAATCAAATGCAAAACTAACCTAAAAGCCTAGTGAAATTACAGCTCAGCCCCTTGTGACCAAACAAAAAAACAGAAGCCATTTTTACGAATATAGCCCTAGTAAATCATCTGAGTCGTCTGAGATGTTGGAAGTCGTCTGGACGACTGAAGTGTAAGTCGTCTGGTACCGGTTTATTTTAAAAATAATTTATAAATCTTGTAAAAAAATATTTTGATGCGTGAAAAATAAAAATCAAATAATTATAAACAGTTTTAAGTGATATAAATTAAGATATGATAAAATTGATTTGTTTTGAAAATAGATGAGTGGAAGTAGTGAATCATGAAATACTTTGGTTTAGGAGTTTGGCAAACATATGTTGTAGTATTGTATGTATTGTTAGGGTTAGATTTTGGAAAACTAAAATGTTTTTTTCAAAAATTAGTTTTCACCTATATGTGTTTATTTATGTGTATAGGAAACACTTTTCAAGTTTGATTTGATTTTATGAAGTCTTTAATTAGATAATTAAGTTTAGGGGTTATGTTTAGGGTGTGGACGACTTATATTTCAGTCGTCTGTTGAATAATTTACTCGGACGACGTATATTTCAGTCGTCCACATCGTACCGAACCTTTAATTTTACCAATGTACGTTTTAACCTAACCGGATCATTTTACTCGGACGACTTACATTTCAGTCGTCTGGTGAAGAAATTAAAACACACGACTTACATGTAAGTCGTCCAAATATTTCCGCCTAAAATTTTTTAAAAAAATTATTTTCCCACTTAAATAATTTAAACCAGACGACTTACTTGTAAGTCGTCTGGAAAGTCTTTTATTTTAGTTTCCCGCTAAAAATATTTAATTTCCCGCTAAAAATATTAAACTCTTCTGGACGACTTACATGTAAGTCGTCTGTTTTAATTTCTTCACCAGACGACTGAAATGTAAGTCGTCCAGGAAGTCGTCTGAGTCAAAAATATTTAACCTAATTGGATTTTTTGTCTCCCTATATAAAGAAAAATTTACACATTCTCTCTCCTCCTCTCAAATGGCTGCAACAAAAATGTAATGTTCATCATTCTAAAACTCTCCAACCTCTCTCTAATCTCTTTGACTTGAAAACACCAAACTTTATATGAATTTTTCAGTTTTGTCTCATGTATTTCTTACTAATCTATCTCTTTTGCAGGTTTTTAATCAAATGGTACTCATCTTCCACTAATTTAATGGTAAATCTATTAATTTTAGATATGTATTTTTGTGTGTTCTATAAATGTAGATTTATCTAATCTTCCACTCATTTTCTCTATTTTTAAGTCATTTGAACGTTTTTGGATATGCAGGTTTTTCAGATCTGGATTTGATATGCAGGTTTTTCAGATCTGGAAGACTTCTTGGATGACTTACCTGTTAGTCGTCTGGAAGTCGTCTGGACTTCTTGGAAGTCTTCTGACAAAGTCGTCTGGACTTCCAGGAAGTCGTCTGGACTTTCAGGAAGTCGTCTGGACTTCCAGGAAGTCGTCTGGACTTCCAGGAAGTCGTCTGGACTTCCAGGAAGTCGTCTGGACTTCCAGGAAGTCGTCTGGACTTCATGGAAGTCCTTTGACGAAGTCTCCCTTTCATAATAGATCTGAGCGTTTTGGTAAGTTCTTATGTCTGATTTTTCTTCATTTGGTAACTTCTTGTTGTATAAAGTTCTTACTTTTTTCCCAAACTAAAACTCTCCAAACCCACTCTAATCTCTTTGACTTGAAAACACCAAACTTTATATGAATTTTCCAGTTTTGTCTCATGTCTTTCTTAGTAATCTATCTTTTTTGCAGGTTTTTAATTAGATGGTACTCATCTTCCACTAATTTAAAGGTAGATCTATTATTTTTAGATATGTATTTTTGTGTGTTCTGTAAAGGTAGATTTATCTAATCTTTCACTCATTTTTTCTGTTTTTAAGCCATTTGAACGTTTTTGGATATGCAGGTTTTTCAGATCTGGATTTAATATGCAGGTTTTTCAGATCTGGAAGACTTCTGGGACGACTTACCTGTTAGTCGTCTGGAAGTTGTCTGGAAGTCGTCTGGAAGTCGTCTGGACTTCTTGGAAGTCTTCTGACAAAGTCGTCTGGACTTCCTGTAAAATCGTCTGGACTTCCTGTAAAGTCGTCTGGACTTCCTATAAAGTCGTCTGGAAGTCGTCTGAACTTCCTAAAAGTCTTCTGACAAAGTCGTCTGAACTTCCTGGAAGTCGTCTGGACTTCTTAGAAGTCGTCTGGACTTCTTAAAAGTCTTGTGGTCTTGTCTACTCAAGTGGAATCCAAGCTTGTCTTTGTAGAGGAATGATCTATAATAGTTTTGTTTGTGGTCTGTTTTGTGAATTGCATGTCTACTCTTTTAGTTGTGAATTTTTTGTAAAATCAGTAATAATGTTTTCCAAGATGTATTAAATGTGCTAACAATGTGTTTACACATTTACAAATCAATGAAATAATAGACTTCGGTAGCCTTTTTCTTATCTTTGGATCTCTCATATGCAATAATAAACTCCAATGGCCTTTTTCTCATCTTAATAAACAAGAATGTTGGTAGCTTTATATTGATACAACATTTTAAGAAGCATTTTAACCCTTCTTCCAACTCATAACAATAGTCATCATTATTGTCTATAACAATAATACTTAAGAGATGGAAACAAACAATAGTAACTAGTCAAAGCATATCATATTTTATTATAAGTTTGCGTTGAAAAACTTAGTCAAATTTAGTAAAACTAAGGGAGAGAACATATTTTGTAAATATGAGTTTTACATATCTTGAAGTTACTTATCACTCTTAAAAATACAAGTTATTCAAAAACTAACGTAGAAGACTTAAAAACTAGCAGAGAAGACGCGGACGACCTCAATCTAAGTTGTCCAGACGACTAAACTACACGTCGTCTGGTCAACGCAGAGGTTATTTTTGCAATTGACTTTGAAATCTGTTATTTCGGACGACTGAAAAATAAGTCGTCTACTATTGTTTGGCTAAAAAAAAACTCCAAAAAAGCTAGACGACTTACATTTCAGTCGTCATATGTTAGTTTTGCATTTGACTGGATTATTTCAGAAGTTTGACATTTCTGGACGACTTACATTTCAGTCGTCAAGTGAAAATTAAAATAATAATATTTTTTTAAAAGTAGACGACTTACAGTTAAGTCGTCATAGGTTAGTTTGGCAATTGAAAAAAAAAACTTCAAGATTTAATTATATACAGACGACTTATAATTCAGTCGTCCACGAGACGACTGAAATGTAAGTCGTCCAGGATTTACGAGGTTTGACCAGAATCTCGGAATTATAAGTCGTCTGTGTATAATTAAATTTTGAAGTTTTTTTTTCAATTGCAAAACTAACCTATGACGACTTAACTGTAAGTCGTCTACTTTTAAAAAAATATTGTTATTTTAATTTTTGCCAGACGACTGAAATGTAAGTCGTCTGGGGAAGTCAAACTTCTGAAATTATCCAGTCAAATGCAAAACTAACCTATGACGACTGAAATGTAAGTCGTCTAGGTTCTTTGGAAATTTTTTTGAAACCAAACAAAAACAGACGACTTAACTTTCAGTCGTCTCAGGTTACAGATTTCAAAGTCAATTGCAAAAATAACCTCTGCGTTGACCAGACGACTTCCAGGTAAGTTGTCTACAGCCAGAAGACTTCCCAAGTAAGTCGTCTGACGAACAGATCTGGAAAAAAACTCGATGTCATACCTTAAATTGGTGAGATAAGTTCCTTAGCATACATAAGGCTTCTCCAAGCACACAGAATCACAAACGAAAGTAACCCACCCAGAATCGTTAGCTTCTATGACTCTATGAACCATAAAAAATTTAGAATCAAAATCTTTGGTTTTTTTAGCTCATTGTGGAGAGAAAGTGAGAGATATGTTGTGTTTAGTTCACAAGAATGGAAAAAGAAGAAGGGTAAATCGATTTTGGGAGCATTAAGAGCTTCAAATTGGTTGTTCATGGTGGTTGTGGTATTGATGAAAATGGCAATCTTGTAATTACTTGAAGATGATGGGGGTGAGAGAGTAAAAATGTCATTTTCGAAAAAAAAAAGAAAAAAAAATTGATGGCATTTTCGTAAATTATATGAACTTGTGGGGTGAATAGGGCAAAACCAATTTTCAAAAAAAAAGGAGGTTAGTTTTGTGTTTGACTTTAAGTTATAGGTCAATTCTGCAAAAAGCCCAATATTGTACATCTATATTACTATTAGCACATAACACATATAAATAAGTTAAAATTAAAATTAAATTATAAATATAAAATAATATTATGTAAAATGGAGATATTAATTAATTGACCATTTTCTAATTATTTTCTCTAGTTGATATATTATTCTTTACAAAAATCAGAGATTTGCTTATTCGGTGAAACCAAAATATCCATTTATGAGTTAAAATATGGTGTTTTGTATTTTTAGTGTGTATTTGTTATTTACTTATAAAAGTTTAGTGCTTATATTTAAATATTATTAAAACTGAGAAATAAAATGTAATATTCAAAAACAAATATTTGAGACTTTTTGTTGGAGCAGTTTTTCCTCAAACCTTCATTTTAAAGATCACTTATCATCATAATGAAATTTCTTGTTGGAAATGCTCTAATACCAAAGCAAAACAATGAAGTAAAACACTATCTATCTAATCTATTAAAAAATGAGTAAAAAATAAAAATAACCCTTAATTTTGTAAGTTATTTACACTCCAATGCCACTGATATATTTAATGAACCTATTTTTAAGTTTCCTTTGTCTTTGAAGATTAATAAATGTATGTAAATCTATTTTAAACAAAAAAAATTCAAAAACTTAAAAATTAACTTCACAAAATATTTCTAATATCAAGGACATTCCAAATTTAAGGTATCCCTAATTTATCGCTATCAAATTAACTAAAAAGAAATCAATCTTTTGTAGACAATCGATATTCTTAAAAAGATAAACAATTAAGTATTAGAAAACATAATTTTTAGTAATTAAACCCCTCAACTAAAGATGAATCGTAAAAAAAACCCTCAACTAAAAATCCTGTGAAATAAACCCTCAACTTTAATTTCGTTAACATATGTTACCATCCGTCTAAAAAACTGTGACGGTGGGTGACATACGTTAACGGTTTATAAGTTGAGAGTTTATAATATTGAAAACTTAGGTGAGGGGTTTTTTTAAGATTCAAAAATAGTTGAGGAGTTTTATCACTAAAAGTCATTAAATGGTTTAAAAACTTTATTATCATTTATACATTGTTTTATAATGATATAAGTCTTTAAAACTAATTTATAAATTTTAATACATTACTTTATAATAAAGCTTCATAAATATTTTAATACTTTTACATACGATTAATCCGGTTTCACAATGATTTTATAAGTTTTTACAATTTCTGCTACTTGTTAGGATCAAATAATCTAACATTCTTCGTGATACTACTGAAACATAAAGTAATACAATAAATCAAGAATAATATATCAAATATATTATTTTATTGATCAAAAAAACAAAAATATAACGTATTTGTTCACAAATCAATGAGAATAAGGATATGGGAAAAGTATGAGCCGGATGACGGAATCATGAAAATAGAAAAAAATGTGTCATATTGTAACTAGAAAGATTGACTTCATGGATGAATTATCCTCAACACTACTTAAAACTTAATATAATTTAGAAACTTTAAATTATTTGATATTTGACAATGACGATATGAACACACAAATTTTCTAAATATCAAATAATTAATATTTTGAAGTTATATTAAGTTGTAAGTATTACTAAAAAAAATATTAATTTAGGATGTATAAAGTAATTTTATAATAAATTAATGTATTAAAATTTATAAAATAGTTTTTAAGGCTTATATCAATATAAAAATGTATAAATGATAATAAAGTTTTTAAATTTTTTAGTGACTTTTAGTGATAAAACCCCTCAACTATTTTTGAATCGTAAAAAAACCCCTCAACTAAGTTTTCAACATTATAAACCCTCAACTTATAAACCGTTAACATATGTCACCCTCCGTGACGGTTTTTTAGACGGAGGGTAACATATGTTAATGTAATTAAAGTTGAGGGTTTATTTCACAGGATTTTTAGTTGAGGGTTTTTTTTACGATTAATCTTTAGTTGAGGGGTTTAATTACTAAAAACCCAAATAAAAATGAACAACGAGATTATTTTCATATATATACTATCACATGTATAAAATAATGTCAATGTTTCAATTAAAGTCGTTAATAGAATATTTGAAACACGAATATTCCTTTCATAAAACTATTTCGTAGTAGAAAATTAAATGTTCTATAACAAAATCATAATATAAAATCTTAACTAACCAAATATGATATAATCTAAAATATTTAAAAGTAATTTGGAATATTTTATCGTAAAATATTTTATAATTTTTTTCTTTAATTAATGTAAAATATTTTGTCTTAAAATAGCATCCAATACCTAACTATTTATTCCTAAGAACTAAAAATGTTTAAAATACATGTAAATAATCAATTAACATCACCAACTGGAACATAATTATCTAAAATAAAAATTGTTTATAAATATGTATTTTTACGAATATTTACATTATTTATTCTATTGGAAAGAAAATATAACAAGACAAATAATATATAATTGGCTATTATTATTTCTGTTGAAAACACAATAAAAATATTGTCGATATATCTTATCAAAATTTGTGTTTAAAAAGTACATATTAAACAATTATTTAATATTGGTAAGTTTTAATATATATATTTAATCTTATAAAATAAATTTTGGGCAATATTTTAATTAAAAAAAATATCTGCACGGATGTACGAGTTAAAATCTAGTTTGCACTAAAATACAAATTAGAAGCAAAGGAACGAATCTATGCTCTTAAACAACAAATTCATCATATATTTTATTTTTGTTATTACATTTTAATATATATATATAGTATTATCTTTAATATGTATATATATATATATATTTATTTACTTATATTATTTAACCAATTCTGAAATTATATTTTTCACATATATATATATATATATATATATATAGGTGTTATCCTCTGTTCGGAACTACGCTAGGCGCTAGTCGGACGGTAATCTCGGGCCTAGCGAGTTACCGAAAAATCAGGAAGTACTCGGAAATTACGCTGGACCTAGTTTAAAATACAATTTAATATATTTATAATATATTTAGCTAATTTTAAACATGATGATACATGTTCTTAGACATAATTATATAACTTTTTATATATAATTTTAAACAGTCTCTTTTTGATTCGTCGAACATTTAGATTATGGTGTGCTTGGTTAGAAAAATCTCTAAATGCAGTAATTATGTGTTTGTTTTGGGTTTGATAGCTAATTATAATTATTTAGTAATGAATAATTACACAAAATCTGTCAATAATGGGTAAAAAATAATCAACCGTGTTTCAACTTTTCACGGACGAAAAAAAAATTTAGGCGGTCAACGCGGGAATTAGGCGGTTCTTTGCGGATCAACGTGGATCAACGTCTGGCTACACTGATTTAGGCATATTCAACGCGATCAACCTTCGAACGGCGTCTAAGCGGCCGCATTTTTGAACATTGGTGTTATCTAAGCATAATTCTCATGATCAGATTCTATATTGATTATGAAATCTGTAGCTATTTGATAAATTCTTTGAAAACTAAAACAAACGGGACGCTTCTCGTGTAACCGCGCGAGTTTTTGTTTTCGCTTTATATACATAAATATTTTTTACCGTATTACTAATTGTCTAATATGATATGTTTAATATAACAATTTTATAGTTGGCATGCATTGATTTAATTTATTATTTCAAATTTTTAGTGACATCTTTCTTATTTAAACTTGTACACTAATTAAAAATAACCTTGTCTCTCTCTGATATTTACAGGATATCACACTCCATTTAACATTAACCTTAGATATTTCATTAATGGTATACTTGTATGTTTAGATTTTTGGCCTAGAAGTATGTTAATCAAATTTACTTGTATGATTTGAATTTTTGACTCAATAACTTATACTACGTCTAATTCATAAAATGTCTGCTTCATTTAAATTTTTTTTTTTTTTTTGTCATCAGCATTACAGACTCATGTTGACTCTGTGAACCAAACCGGGTGAGCTGAATCCATGTGAACGACAAAAGACGATTGCTTCCTAGCACTGCGTGCCAGACTATCCGCCTTTGAATTTTGCGTCCGTGGTACATAGATAATGTCTGCTCTTATGAAGCTCTCTTTCAGGATCGTGATGTCTTCTAAATAATTTGCAAAAGCTGGCCATTCTTCTGGTTCCGAAACCATCTTCACCAATTGAGAACAATCCGTTGCAAACGTAACCTGAAATTGACGTAAATTCCTCATGCATTCCATTGCCCAGAGTAACGCTTCTATTTCCGCATGAAGAGGCGAAAGACTAGCCCTGACATTTCTCGCCCCCAACAAACCATCAAACCCTTCCAAAGTACTAAGCCAACCTTGTCCTGAGAAACTAACACCCTCTTTCCATGAGCCATCTGTAAAACACCATCTACCTGGTATCGACGGTAATATCGGATCTATTATTGATGTTATCATCCTCTGATCGATTGCTATTTGTGCTTCCGCCCACAGTATCGATTCTGTTTCAGCCAGTTTAAGCGTATCCATAGGGTCCATATCCAAATTACTAAAAACTTTATTATTCCTAGCTTTCCAAATGTACCAAAGTATCCATGCAAACTGATGATCTTCCATCGACGGGAGAATTCTCCAGAATAGATAATCCATGTTTGTAAAGAGGGAATTTGTTGGAAAAATAGTTGGATTTGATGGTATCTTCGAAAGAGCCCAAACCTGAAGAGCTGGCGGACATTCAAAAAAAACATGATTTATCGATTCCTCCACAGCTCCACATCTTACACAACATATATCTCCTTTAATCCCCCTTGCTTGTAAATTCTTCCGCACTGCAATGCATCCTGTCATTAATTGCCATAGAAAATGTTTTAATTTCGGTGGGCACCGTATTTTCCAGCAGTGAGCCTTTAAAACATCCACTGTAGGACCAATCAGTAACGGTGGTCTATCTCTATCTGGGTAGATACGTTCTACCTGATATCCTGATTTAACCGAAAATTTTCCATTTTTTGTAAAGTGCCATCCATCTCTATCTACCCGTTGAGTCCTGCCCAGTGGTATACTTTCTATAAGTTTTGCATCCTGAGGATCCACCAACGCACGAATTACCTCTAAATTCCAAGTACGCGATGTAGAATCAATGAGGGATTCTACAGTAAGTTCCGGATATAAATTGTGTTGATTTTTATTAGCTGGTCTCGGGCGAGTGGTTGGGAGCCAAGGATCGTTCCATACAGATATAGAAGACCCTGATCCCACCCTTTTGATTAGTCCTTTGCTAACCAGAGATCTAGCAGAAACAATACTCCGCCAGCCATATGACGGAGAATATGAACGAATCGGTTCCAAAGGCGAAGCATTCCTATAATACCGACCTTTGAAAACCCGTGAGAATAAAGTATTTGGCTTTTCTATCAGGCGCCATAACTGTTTACCCGAGAGAATATGTACGGTAATTTTTTGGTTTAATAATTTAAATGAAGCAAGCTCTCGCTACCTTGCTTCATTTAAATTATTAATTTTTTGGTTTAATAATTTAAATGAAGCAAGGTAGCGAGAGCTTGCTTCATTTAAATTATTAAACCAAAAAATTACAGTACATTGTGTTTCTCTTTGTGCTTTTAGACATTATTTTTCTTCATTATCTCTATTTTGTTGAAGTTTTTATGTTGTTTATTGGTAATTTAGATTTTTTATTTTTTGATTTTATTACCCCTAATTTTTTTTTTATTTGCAATGATTTTTCAGTGTTAAAAATTTCTTACAATCTTTCATACATAACGTTACTAACATTTAAACCTACCATTATATTTGATAATAAACTGACAAAAAAATAAATATACTTACACGGAATATTCTGTCAATCATTCATTTGTTACTGATGTTGATAACATAAAGTGGTACAACACCTATTGCAATTTCAAAACTGCACAAGATAGAAATGGTACAAAAATAACTACATTACTGAATAATATATGAACATCGTCTATATAAAAATAAGCATGATTACATTTCTAGTTCTATATATACTCTTATTATTAAAATATAAAATTCAACGAAAAATTATATTTAATAGCACAAATCGACTATACTTTCAAAATAACATTAGCAGACCGATTTTTGATATTGATAGTATATTTTTAACTATGTAGTACAAAATTCTATATCGACAAATCTTATCCGTTAGGGATCAAAGATTTAATTGAAAAATCGTATATTAAATTATATACATAATTTAGTACAAAATCGTTGATGAAGTTAATAATAATTATGAAACTAGTTAAATATTTTAAAGGGGGAGTTTTTAGTAAAATATGAAATATATTTATATTTTTAATAAAAACATATGAAAAGATTTTATTAGAAAATATAGAAATATCTATTTTATTATATAATAATTTAAATATTTATACAATAATTTATTTAAACAAGTTTTAAAAATTATCTTAATAAAAAATCACGCATGAAATAAGTTATAATTTCTGTTTTAGCAGATAAGATTGTAATAAATGTAGCATCAAAAACTTCATGTGAAGTACAGACGTTGCCAAACTATTAAATTAGCTACTATGATCAAATTCGGAAAAAATATACATATATTATGATCATTTATTAGTATTGCAAATTGTTAATACTGATTAGTTAAAAATGATCATGGATTAATCATGATTATAAAGATAATCAATAGGATAAAAAGATGCGCACTGCATTGACAGTGGGACTTTGATTAGCTTGTTAATAACGAGGAGTGAGATGCCGTTTAAGCGCCGTTTGTCACTGCCTTGAAAATTTTGATACTAACGAAGACGCCGCTAGATCTCCGTTCCGTTTACGTCGGTGCATGTCTGATCAGATCCAGAAGAAACGGCATTAGCCAAATTGTGTTTTTTTCTTAAAATATTTTTATTTGCGCATTTACGCGAAGTCACGCGTCCAACGCTTTTACCTTTTTAAAGAGCGCGTGGAGATTTTGTTTGTGCACCTTTTGGGGTTTTACGAAAACACAAACGAAACATTTATGTTATAAATCAATTGATGGATGTAAATAACCGGTCTGATCTATTAGAGGCTCAAATTGCAGGAGAGAGAGAGGAGAAAGAGTCGGCCGAGTATGAGAAAGAGACGGCCAAGAGACTTTCCATTCTTCTAGTTTTCCTAATTTTAATTATGTTTATGATTTGTAATCTTTCATATTCTTGTATTTCCATTTATCTCTCTTGTAACCCTTATATAAAAGGAACACTTATTCATTAATAATATACAGAAACTTACAGTTCTAAATCCTAAGTTTCACAACACGTTATCTGCACGAAAGCCTCTAAAACACATTGAGCCTAAAAACCAAATCGCAAAACCCTAACCCTAATCTACCCGGCGATTCAAACCCGACGAACCCTAATCCGTTCGCGTCTCCGTTCTAGCTCGCGTCCGACGATCAGCCCCAGCCCCTAGGCGTTCCTGATCCTAGACGACTTCAGCCTCAGCTCGCGTTCCCGGTTTGCTCCAGCTCGTTCGCGACAGACGACCAAGGCGTTCCCGGGCCGACGTTCGAAACCCGATAGGAGTTGGCGCGCGTTCCTGATCCAGCAAGGACAACTCGCGACATCAGCCTCAGTCCGTCCGCAAACAGCTCGATCAAACAGCAGCCAGCTCGCGATCCGATAGGAGCCGACTCGCGTCTCGTTCGTGTCCAGCTCGCGGTTCATCCTTTGGTGGTCCGGTTTCAACAATCTACAAACCTAAAGGTATTTCGAATTCTAAGAACATAATGAATCGAATCTGGTTGTTTGTAAAGAATGAAACCCTAAAATATAATGTCTAAGATAAAGCCATAGGATAATAGATCAAACCCTAGATGAGTAAATCGAAGCTTTAAAAGTTCGATGAGTAAATCGAAGCTCTATAAGTTCGATCCCCAAACCCTAAAAACGAGATTGATTCATTGATCAATTAAAATCAAAGCCTTAATGATTTTAAATCTCAAATCAAATTCCTTTGATCTAAGATCAAATTTTTGAAAATCCTAAAACCCTAATTCGAAAACATTGATTGATTAAACTGATTGAATGTTGGTTGAAATTGAATTGATCATCCTGAATTTGAAATTGCCTGTTAATTGAAATCGAAACCCTAAAAACCCTAATTCTGAAAATCGATTTTGATTGTTTGAAATTGAACATTGATTGGTTGATTTGATCACCTAGAACTATTGTTAGGAATGTTTAAACTCGAATCTAATTGTTTGGCTTGTTTAAACTAAAACCCTAATAACCTAGTTTAAGATTATTTTAAATCGAAATCTAAGACTACATATAAGGTTAAATTGTTCTAGACTTGATCATACTCGTGGCCGTGTGGCCTTATTGCATTCATACCATAATAATCTGATCACACTTGATTGACTGCAAATTGCACCTAGAACTTATTCTAGGAATGGTATTGAATCAAATCAAATAGCCGTATGGCTTGTTCTTTTGTTTGGCCGAGATTATGCTTGTCTGATTGCATCATGTATGAACTGATAGAAACCAAGTTAGGATTGCAATTACATGACAAACTAAATGCATAAGAGTGAACCGATTGCATCCATGGCCGTGCGGCTTGCTTATTGGCCGAGAGACATACATCTTGGCCGTAAGGCTTGATTGATTGTTTGAACATAAAACCCTAATCGTTTAAACACTAAAACCTATTCCTAAAAGATCTAAAAAATATTTCAGATGTCGAAAATCAACAACCTTGATTTTGTTGCCCTAAATCTCTCTGGAGATAATTACCTTTAGTGGGCGCTTGATGCTAAGATCATCCTGAAATCCAAGGATCTCGGTGAATGTATCACCGAGGGCAATAATGCCAGTGAAAAAGATCGATACAGAGCCATCTTGATCATCCGTCATCATCTAGCTGAGAGTCTCAAGGATCAATATCTAACCACTGAGAATCCACTAGATCTTTGGACTGAATTGAAATCGAGATATGATCACCAGAGAACGGTGATCTTACCAAAAGCTCGGTTTGATTGGACGAATCTCGGGATCCAAGACTATAAGTCTGTGGACGAGTACAACTATGCACTGTTTAAGATTGTTTTTAAAATGAAACTGTGTGGTGAAAGTATTACGGATGAGGATATGCTTGAGAAAACCTTTTCCACTTTCCATGCAAGCAATATACTGTTACAACAACAGTACCGTGAGAAAGGTTTCAAGATCTATGATAATCTTATTTATTGTCTCTTGCTCGCTGAGCAGAACAATGAATTATTGATGAGAAACAGTCAGATGAGACCTCTTGGATCAGCTCTACTACCTGAAGCACACACGACAGAGGACAATAAAGAGTCCAACCACGTTCAAGGAAACGACCAGCATGGCCGTGGCCGAGACAAATCGAACGGACGTGGCCGTGGTCGAAGATCTTTTGGCCACGGGCGAGGGAATGGTCGAGACCATGGACAAGATCGTGGCTCATTTGGAAGAGGCCATGGTCGCGGCCGTGGATCTACATTCAAACTCCAACACTCGACCAAATCATCAGACAAATCTGTGTGTCATAGGTGTGGAATGAGCAATCATTGGGCTAAGACTTGTAGGACTCCCAAGCATTTAGTTGACCTTTATCAAGAGAGTTTGAAAGGGAAGAATCCTGAAGCTCATATGACATATCAAGATGATGAAAATGATTTCGATCATGAAAAAGACGATCTTATGGATTATGAAACTTCAGATTGTCATAAAGACTGAAGTTTGATTTCAACATTTGTAATCTAAATTTTGGTGTTCTTTGATTTGGTGTTTTCATTTCCAATGTTGTCATTTCTTTGAAACTTAATAATAAATGAATGGTTTTTATAAATGAAGTCTCTAAGCCACAAGATCTTAAAAGACAAAAGATACTTCATAAACCTAACTCTGAAAAACGCCAACATCTCCACCATTGCGGGTATAGCTAGTCTCATAGAGGGTCATGGCCAGGCTAACATCCTGTTGCCTATGGGTACACATCTTGAGATATCAGATGCCTTGTATTCACCCAAATCTAAGAGAAGTCTATTAAGCTTTAAAGACATTCGAATGAATGACTTTCATATTGAAACCACGGGCGAAGGAAACAAAGAATCCCTTTAAATCTTTTATATCGTCCATGGCAATAAGAAAGTTTTAGAATCCATTCCCGCACTATCTACTGGTCTTTACCATGCTAAAGTCAGTATGATCGAAGTCAATGTCACTTTTAACAAAGAAGCAATCGACAATTTCACTCTAAACTCAAACGGCCATTCTCTTAAAGAGAAACGAAACATCCCTAAGCACCTATCTTGTGTTGCTTGTTCCCAAGGGAAACTCATTTCTAGGCCATCACCAGTTAAAGTCACTAAGGAAATGATAAACTTGGCATTTGCCAGGTTACTGCTCAGATAATTTGATTACGAGCTCATTTCCAGACTATACGTCTTGGTAATACTGGTGAATTCACTTCCCAAGCGTTTAATGATTATTGTATGTCCATGGGGGTAAGTGTGGAACACTCTGTGGCATATGTACATACACATAACGGCTTGGCCGAATCATTTATGAAACGCATACAGCTCATAGCTCGACCATTACTCATGAGGTCGAGACTTCCAGTCTCAGCGTTGGGACACGCGGCCAATATTCCCCATTACAATTGCTTACGGGTCACGAGCCAAACATTTCCCATCTAAAGACATTCGGCTATGCTGTTTATGTTCCAATTGCTCCACCACAGAGAACAAAGATGGGACCTCAAAGGAGGATGGGGATATATGTTGGATTTGATTCCTCCACGATTTTAAAGTATCTCGAGCCAACTATGGGTGATTTGTTTAAAGGCCATATACGCGGATTGACATTTCAATGAATCCAAACTTCCAACATTAGGGGGAGCTAACAGTAAAATGGTAAAAGAAATATCATGGAATCAAACATCCATATCTTGGCAAGATCCTCAGACTCAAGAATGAGATTTAGAATTCCAAAAGATTATACAAAAGCTAGCTTAAACAATTGCCAGATTCCGTTACTGACCCGAATAGAATGACTAAGTCATATATACCAGCTGCTAATGCACCAATAAGAATTGATGTTCAAGAAGGACACAATCAAGTTGCTACTAAGTCTAAGGCACGTTTGAAAACGTGGTAGACCAATAAGTTCCAAAGATAAGATCCCTCAGATATTAAAGAAATGTGCTAATAAATCTGTGGACGAGGGAATCCTAGACATGGTCGATCCTAAGATGGACAAACTTAAACACCACGGCCGTGGATGAGGAAACCATAAAAAAAAATGGTTGTACCTAAGGTGCCTAACAATGAGGCTTGGGACGCCAAGCTTCAGGGTACTGAAGGTCATAATGAAACCTCAATAAGTTATGTCATGTCCGGGACACAAATGGAACAAGAAAAAGAATGTCGACATTGATGATATATTTGCATGCAGTGTAGCATTTGAGATTATGAAATGAATGAGGATCATGAACCCACGTCCATACATGAGTGCATTCAACGAATCAGATTAGATCAAATGGAAAGGGGACGTGGAGTTAAGTTCATTAAGAAAAGAGAGGTTTTGGTCTCATAGTTCGGACACCTCTAGATATGAAACCAGTTGGACAAAATGAGTCTTTGTGAAAGAAATGATACATAGCGAGATAGCAAGATATAAGGCACTGCCATATGCACAAGGATTCCACAAAGACCAGGAATCAATTATGAGGAGACATACTCCCCTGTGGTTGATACAACAAACATTTAGATTCCTAACAATTCTGGCCATTAAAGAAGAAAAATAGACTTGCGGTTAAAGGATGTAGAAACCGCCTACTTGTATGGTACACTGGATAATGAGATATATATAAAAGTCTCAGAGGGTAATGAGTTGTCAAATGCAACAGGTTCTCGAGAAGTAAAGTATACAAGCATATGTTAATGATATAAAATATCCTAGGAACCTCTGGAGAGATTTCCCAAATGGTTGAATACCTTAAGAAAGAATTTGAGATGAAAGATCTCGGGAAAAATGAAATTCTGTTTGGGATTACAGCTTGAGTACATAAGTGATGGAATCATTGTGCATCAAATGGCATGTACAAAAAAGGTACTCAAGAGATTCAATATGGCCGATTGCCATCCTCTGACCAGTCTCATGGTCGTGAGATCTCTCGGTCTGGACACTCACCCATTCCGTCCCAAGATGGACGATGAGGATGTCCTAGGTCCCAAAATGCCATATCTAGTGCCATAGGAGCTTTAATGTATTTGGCAACTCACACACGGCCTGATATAAGCTTTGCCGTGAACCTACTATCTAGGTTTAGCTCTTGCCCGACCCAAAGGCACTGGAACAGGATTAAACATGTTCTTCGTTACCTGCAAGGAACGAAAGACTTGGGTTTATATTATACTAACCATAACGAAGATGGTTTAGTTGGCTTTGCTGATGCAGGATATCTATCAGATCCACATCATGCTCGATCACAGACAGGATATGTCTTTACACATGGAGGTACGGCCATTTCATGGCGTTCCAAGAAACAAACCATCGCGGCCACATCATCCAATCACTCGGAAATCTGGGCCATACATGAGGCCAGCCGCGAGTGTGTTTGGTTGAGGTCGATGACCCAACACGTCCGAGCTGATTGTGGGATGGCCGAGAGCAAAGAGCCAACCGTGATGTATGAGGACAATGCTGCGTGCATTTCTCAGCTCAAGGACGGTTACATAAAAGGTGATAGGACGAAGCACATATTGCCTAAGTTCTTCTTCACTCACGAGCTTTAGAAAGCCGGTGAGGTTCAGGTCGTCCAAGTACGATCAAGTGACAATTCAACAGACCTATTCACCAAAGCACTTCCTACCTGCACGTTCAGGAAGCTCACGCATCAGATTGAGATGCGTAGGCTGAAAGACCTCCACTGAAGTTCACATCAGGGGGAGTAGTGCGTGTTGTACTCTTTTTCCTTCATCATGGTTTTGTCCCACTGGGTTTTCCTGATAAGGTTTTAATGAGCAACATTAAGCGTATTACAATCCCTGTATGGTTATGGTATCCAAGGAGGAATGTTATAAATCAATTGATGGATGTCCATAATCGGCTCGATCTATTAGAGGCCCAAACCGCAGGAGAGAGAGTCGGCCGAGTATGAGAGAGATGCGGCTAAGAGACTTTTCATTCTTCTAGTTTTCCTAATTACTTATGTTTATGATTTGTAATCTTTCATATTCTTTTATTTCCATTTATCTCTCTTGTAATCTTTATATAAAAAGAACACTTATTCGTTAATAATATACAGAAACTTAAAGTTTCACAACATTTAGTCATTTTTCTGTTCTTGGGAATTAAAATACACAATCACTAATTATTCTTTTCAGTAAAATGTTGGAAACCAAATTGAAATTTAGAAAACAGTTTAATTACTCTTGAGCACCAAAAACCTAGACAAGTAAATATACTAAAACAGTAGTCAACAGAAAATAACCCTTGGTAAAAGCCCATCATCCAAAGTTCAATCGCTTCGAGAAATCAAGATCATTACTTAAAACCCATCTAATGCAATGGTTGTACAACACGACATTGATGAGTTTAATTTTAAAGCAAAAGCTTGAAAATGGCAATGGCCATTTCTCGTCTACTCAGCAGCTTCATCTTCTACCTGAATCTGCTTTCCGAATTTCTTCAAAGCTAGCGAATATACCTCTTTCTTTCTCATCGATGTTCTTTCTGCCACCGTTTTCACCGCCTGCAAAAGTTTAATATTGAATACAGAATCATTAAGTTACATATCCATCTTCAAGAACTGAAAACATGTCTATAATCTAATCCTATATGTGTAATGTAATGTTTTCAGCTTAAGAAGGGGGGAAATGGTTACTGTGGATAGGCTATGTCCATCAGAGATCAAGACTGCCAACTCTTGTTCAAGTTGAGATTCGGTTGGATTCTCAGGTTTGGTTTCTTCCTTTCCTTCAATCAAAAGCGTGATTTCTCCTTTTGGTTGACGGATCAGAAACTCTTGTTTGGCTTCCCCTAGCGAGCCCCTCCAAAACTATAGCAGGAGAGTGTATGTATCATCATCATAAACCGTTTTATACGAGTGTTAAAATGATTTTACCTCTTCATGCAGCTTTGTAATCTCTCGAGCTATTACACATTGCCTGCACCACAGAAATCACAGGCATTACGATATAAAGATATAGTAGCTTCATACATGGATATCCGATAAAGCAGAGATATAAACCTTGATTCACCAAAGAAAGGGGTGGTTTCATCAAGAAACTGTGACAACTTGTGAGGGGGAACATAAAAGATTTGTGTTCTTGTCTCGTTTGATGAAACAACCAGCCTCTCCTTCCTTGTTCCAGAATGCTTAGGAAGAAATCCAACTGCAAGAATTAATAAGTTGTTTAGATACTGAGAGGACAGAAAGTATATGAGGGAGGGGAAGTTACCGAAGGTGAACTCGTCAGTATCCAAACCAGAGGCAGAAAGAGCAGCAACTACAGCACAAGCCCCAGGGATTGGAATGACATGTATATTCTCTTTCGCACACATTTTAGCCTGAGCAAAGAAGAAACATTACGCAAAGGTGCCACTCAGCTCAAGGTGAGTACTAGAGAACATTAGCAACTCACAAGTTGGGTACCAGGATCACTGATTCCGGGCGTCCCTGCGTCGCTGATAAGGGCGACAATCTCTCCCTGTTTCAATCGAGTCAACACAGCTTGTTCTCTTTGTGCCTCGTTGAACTTGTGATAACTGAGCTAAAAACCTAAACCTCATAAATTCCAAAACATCACGCACGTGATTAAAGAAAACAAACGCTTTGCATAAATAGGAAAAAAAAAAAGAAACTTACAAGGTGAGCTTTGATATTGTAGTACTGAAGCAACTTCCCAGAGTGTCTCGTATCCTCAGAGAGTATCACATTCGCAGATCTCAATACACGAATAGCACTACACACAAAAATTGCAATTAACCAATTGATTTGATTCACAGAATAATAAACAAAAAAAAAAAAATATATGATTCGTTAGAAGAAGGATCCTAGTACCGTAAAGTGATATCTTCGAGGTTACCGATGGGAGTTCCAACGAGGTAAAGCCCAGGCTTGAGAGGACTCTGCAGAGATATTAACACATACTCAGGATTTGGAATACACTAAAACCCTAATCGAATAGTAGAGATGATTACGCGTTTCGAATCGTCCTTGGGCACGATGTCCGCTAACTCCGACGCCGAGCAGAAGGAGACTGCGGCGGTTCTGGACATCATCGCTGAGCGGAAGAGAATTGAAACAGGGGGAAGACGGAGAATCGCCATTCCCGCCATTAAGGTGTCTAAGCTGCTTCTTCTTCTCTCAAATGGTCTTTATGCCTCTTCTCTGTTAAACCGAATCTAAATGAAGTGGGTTGTAGATGGTAACCAAGAGATTATGATTTGTAATCTTTTCATTTATCTATGATGATGTAATCTATTATATAAAGAAACTCTATGTTATGAATAAAGATAAACTTTTTCATTACTTTACAACACGTTATCATCACGATTGATCTCTAAAACCCTAAGCTAAAATATCGACCATAAACCCTAAATTTCTCTCCATTGCTAAAACTCTAATCTCTATCGATCATCTCTCTTTGATCATGACCCTGATCTGTATTCAACCACTGATTTCAACAAGATCGATCTGTGGACTGATCTCTGCAAGTTTCAGTACGCCTCAACTATTCCTGATTGTACGATCAGCCTGTTCCAGTCCGTGATCAAACTGTTCCAGATCTACGAGTTCTTTAACTGTAACTACCAGCTCACGTACCAACGATCCCGATAAGCTCAACCTAAGCTAAGTTTTCGATCTCTATCTGAATCTCCATCGATCTCTCTCTCTCTATCGATAAACCCTAATCACTTTCGATCTCAACTTGTACCCGATCTCAGCTCGCAGACTGCAAGGAAACAGTTTGGACCAGTCCGCGTAAGGTTCCAGTTTGTACCAGTCCACGTAAGCTCATTCTCTTGGTGGTCCATTCAACCCATCAAAGGTTTAAGGTATACCTAAACTCTAAGAACCCAGAATCGAATGAAATAATGTTCAAAGTGAAACCCTAAAATCTGTAAACCCTAAATTACGTGTGCATGGATTGTTTTATTTGATTGATTGAATGTTTATTTGAGGTTTAAATCCGTGTGAGTTAGGATTGATAGTTTTTATAACCTGATTGAATGATTTGAGGTTTAATATTGCATGTTAGAATCTGTTATAATATAAACCCTAATTCGAATTGATAAACCCTAAAATAGAATCCGTGTATTGCATAATCCGAATTGAATGTTTTGAGGTTTCATATTATACTAGGTTGATAGTTTCATGATATAATCAACTGTTCTGAGGTTTAAAATCATTTGCTAGAAGCTGATTGATTGATAAAACCCTAATTTCGAATTGAAACCCTAAACACTAATTTGCGTATTCCTAAAATCAGATTGCTTGATTCCAACTTGCTAATATCAGCCTTGAAACTGATAAATATCAACCTTGAAACTGATTAATAAAATTGATAGAATCAGCCTTGAAACTGATTGTTTTGGTTTTTCATGATTGAAACCCTATTTTTGGATCGAAACCCTAAATTGTGTAATGCTTGAATCCGTTTGATTATTTTTGATTATTGATCCAATTGCTAGTCTTGATAAAACCTAATTGAATCTGATTGTTAGTCTAGCTAAATCTCATACCTGAAACTGATTGATTAATTGCTAAACATTGATTGAATGTTTTAATATCACCTTTGCACATATAGAATCCGATTGCTAAAATTGAGTGCATCATATCTACTTGGCCGTGTGGCCAGTTTGCATCATATATCATCCTGACCAACATGTTTATGTTATACGCATGATCTTATTATTATCACCTTTGCATGATCTGATTGTTTTAAATTGATGTTCCATAATTTCACTCCTGTACATATAGAATCAGTATGCTAGGTTTGCATTATAACCATATGGCCGCATGAAAACATATAGAAATTGATTGTTTGGTCGATACCCTTGCTTGATAAATCTGTGTGGCCTTATTGCATTATATCACCTTTGGTCGTGTGGCTTGTTTGCTTATTAGAAATGTATTGACTTGATAACATGTCTTGTTTATGGCCGTATGTTAAATATTTTATGAGATCTAAAATTGATTGATATATGATTTGAGATGTCGAAAATCAACTTGGATTTTGCTGCCCTAAATCTCTCAGGAGATAATTATTTGAAATGGACACTGGATACTGAGTTTATCCTAAAGTAAAAGGACTTGGTGAATGAATCACAAAAGGCGATAATGCCAAATGAGAAAGATTGATACAGGGCAATATTAATTAGTAGCCATCATCTTATTAAGAGTCGCATATATCAGTATCTGACTATAGAGAATCCTCAATACCTTTGGACAGAGTTAAAAAATCGAGATATGATCACCAAAGAACGGTGTTATTACCAAAGGCCTTATTTGATTGGAGGAATCCCAGAATCAAGGACTATAAGTCCGTGGATGAGTCTATTGCTAGCTGGGCAAAATAATGGATTACTGATGAGAAACAGTGAATTGAGACCTCCTGGATTAACCCCATTACCTGATACCAATAAGGCCGCAGAAAAAAAAAAAAGGTAACCACGTCCAGAATGATAGACCACACGGCCATGGCTGTGGAGGGTGGAAAGGACGTGGCCATGGCCACTATAACACATTTGGCCGTGGGAATCACTATGGCAGAGGCCGTGGGTATCAACCCAATTTGAGCCATGGTCAAGGCAGTGGCCGTGGTATATCCTTTAAACCACAAAGCTCGACCAAATCAGTGTGCCATAGATGTGGAATGGGGAACCATTGGGCTAAAATATGAAGGACTCCCAAACATTTTTGTGACCTCTATCAAAGAGAGTCTGAAAGGGAAGAATCCTGAAACCCACTTGGTCTATAAAGATGGTGAAAATAATTTCGAACATGATCAAGATGATCTTATGGAATATGAGACTTATGATTGCCTAAAAGAATCAAGTTGATAATCTGATTTCGACATCAAACTTGTGTGATTGCTTTGCTTGTATGCTTTCTCTGATTTTTATCTCCTTCAATTTATTTCTATTACATTGTCTGCTTAGATTAAATGAATGAATGATTTTTCTATATGAGTACACTGAAAAATGCCAATATAAGTACTAAAGCAAGTATCGCGAGTCTGAAAGAAGACTATGGCTAAGCTAATATACTATTGCCTAAGGGTATGCATATAGAAATCAGTGATGCCTTATATTCACCCAGCTCTAAGAGCAAGAGCAGCCCATTGAGTTTTAAAGATATAAGAATGAATGATTTCCATATTGAAACAATGGGCGAAGGAAACAAAGAGTTCCTTCAGATATATGTGTAAAATCGCCCAAGGCCATAATAAGTCCTAAAGACTATACATGCATTCTCTACTGACCTAGACTATGCATAGATCAGTATGATAGAGGCTAAAAGCCTACGAAAATATACACTTTATGGCATGACCGGATTGGCCATCCTGGTCCAAACATGGTGCGAAAATTGATATTCAAAAGTCACACATTAAAATATAAGAAGAGTTATCCCAAAGAATCTCACGTGTGTAGTATGTACACAAGGGAAACTCATTAGGCCATCACCAGTAAAACGGCTACGAGCCCCTTTTTCATAATAAAGACTATATGTCTAGATAATACTGGTGAATACATGTCACAAGCGTTTAAATGATTATGGTATGTCCATGGGAGTAAGTGTGGACAATTCTGTGATACATGTCCATATCAAGAACGGCTTGGCCTGAAATCTTTTGAAACGCAAATAGCTGATTGATAGACCATAACTTATGAGGTCAAAACTCCCATTCACAGCTTGGGCCACACGAAATTTACATGCACCTAAGTTAATACGCATCAGGCCATTTAGTGAGCATAGATATCCCCTATCACAATTATTAACGGGTCAAGAGCCAGACATACTCCATCATAAGACATTTGGATGTGCTGTCTATGTACTAATTGCTCCACCACAGAGAACTAAGATGGGACCTCAAAAGGAGGATGGAATATATGTTGGATATGATTCTCCCACAATAATAAAGTACTTTGAGCCAACTATGGGTGATTATATTTGAGGCCAGGTACACGGATTATTTTAAGACCAGGAGGAGAAAAATAATAAAGCTGGTAAAAGAATGGTAAAAGAAATAGAATGGAATCAACCATCAATGTCTTGGCAAGATCCTCGGACTAAAGAATGTGAAATAGACGTCCAAAGATTATACATTTACAAAGCTAGCTAATCAAATACCAGACACATTTGCTGACCCGAAAAAGAATGACTAAGTCATATATAAACCAGCTTGTAAAGCACCAAGAAATTTGATGTCCAAGAAGAGACACAGTCAAGTTGCTACAGAGTCTAGACAATGTATGAAACGTGGTAGACCAATAGGTTCCAAAAGATAAGAATCCTCGGAAACAAAAGAAAGGTGCAGAGAATGATAATCAAAATCCAAATCCGAGGTTACTAAGGAAACCATCACAGACATGGAGATAAGGCCGGCCGGCTCTAAGGGACAGGTACCAAACAATGTAGCTTGGGACGCCAAGCTGCAAAGTATTAAAGGTCCTGATAATAATGAATCTCAATCGATTATATCATGTCTGGAACATGATGAAACCAATAAGGAATGTCGACATAAGATGATTTATTTGCATACAAGGTAGCACTTGAATTTATGAATATAAGCGAGGATCATGAACCCACGTCAATATAAGAGTGTGCACTCGTAGAACAGATTGGATTGAATGGAAACGTGGGGTTAAATAGTTTAAAGAATAAATGCATATTTGGCCATATGATTAAGACACCATATGATGTTAAAACCAGTGGATATAAATGGGTCTTGTGAGGAATAGAAATCGTGAGATATAAAGCTGATGTTGCACAAGGATTCTCACAAAGACCAGTAATAGATTATGAGGATACATACTCCCATGTGGTGGATGCAACTACTTTTAGATTTCTCATAAGTCTGGCAATATAAGATAGAAAATTAGACTTGCAGCAAATTGATGTAGTGACTGCGTGTTTATATGGTCCACTGGATAATGAAAGTACTAGAGGGTATTGAGCTGAAAGAACAGCAAGTTCTCGAGAACAATATTGATAATCATCAAAGTATATGATCTGAATATCCTAGGAACCTCTGGATACAATTTCTCAAACAGTTGAATATCTCAAGAAAGAGTTTGAGATGAAAGATCTTGGAAAACAAAGTTTTGTTTGGGATTACACCTTGAGTACATTAACAATGAAATCCTTGTGAATCAAATAGTATATACAGAAAAAGGTACTCAAGAGATTTAATATGGACCAGTCTCACCCATTACCTAGTACATGGGCGTGAGATCACTTGTTTTGGACACTGATCCATTCAGTCCAAAGGTGGACGATAAAGAAATCCATTTAGTCCTGAGATGGACGATGCAGAAGTCTTGTTTTAGATACTGATATGTTTGGTCCATAAGAAGGACGATGAAGAAGCCTTTGATTTTGGTTTATTTTATACTAACCAGCCCAAAGAGGGGTTATTTGGTTTTGTTGATTTGTTTTCAGACAGGTTATGTTTTACACATGGTGGTACACGCATATCACAGCAACAACATCCAAGATTTCGTGTGTGTGTATTTGAGGTCGATGACTCAATATGTTCGATCAGATTGTGGCATGGCCGCTGGTAAAGAAGAACCAACTATCATGTTCGAGGACAAAGCATATTCTGCCCAAGATTTTCATCACCCACGGATTGCAGAAAATTGGAGAGGTTCAAGGGACCTTCAGTAATGTCCAAATCAGGGGGAGTAATGTGTGTTGTACTCTTTTTCCTTCACCATGGTTTTGTCCCAATTGAGTTTTTCTGGTAATGTTTTAATGAGGCAACATTAAAACACATTACAAGCTCTAAATGGTTATGACATCCAAAGGAGAGTGTTATGAACCAGATTGTGGATGACTCATAACAAGAGATTATGATTTGTAATCTTTCCATTTATCTATGACGGTGTAATCTCATATATAAGGAACCTCTATGTTATGAATAAAGATAGACTTTTCCATTACTTTACAACAGCTTCCTTTTTTTTTTTTTTGGAACACCTCAAAATAGGTCTGGGCGTTCGGGTCTTCGGGTCGGGTTCGGGCCGGTTTCTTTCGGGTCTGGATCTTTTCGGGTCCTAAATATTTAGACTCAATAGGTACTTAGAAATTTTCGGTTCGGGTTCGGGTCGATTCTTCTCGGGTCCGGGTCGGTTCGGGTCTATAATTAAAATACCCATAAAATACCCGTAATTTTTTGGGTCCATATTGGGTCCGGGTCGGATTCGGGTATTTAGGATCTGAAAAGGACATGATATACCCAATTCCATCAACTTTAGTTGAATATTTCTCATATATATCTAAAATTTTACAAAACAACTTAAATGAAACTATTAATAATTAAAATAAAACATTTTAAAACTCTAAATTTTACATTTTAAAGCTTTATATTACTTTAAAAATGTTAAAACATAATAACAAATGTTGTTAACAAAAGATATTTTAACTAAATCATAAAATAATATATATAAAATAAAACACAAAAACATCATAGTTTTAGATATACATGTTTTTAAATCGGGTACAAATCGGTTCTTATCGGGTCGGGTCTATTCGGGTCGGTTCTTTTCGGATCCGGGTCTATTCGGGTCGGTTCCTTTTCGGTTCCGGTTCTTTCGGATAAAAAAAATTTAGACCCAAAAGGTACTTGTAAATTTTCGGTCCGGTTCCGGGTCGGATATTTTTGGGTCGGTTCCGGTTCGGGTCTTCGGGTCCAGGTTAAAATGCTCAGGCCTACCTCAAAATTTAGCTTCCAAATTAAAAATAGCTTATTTGAAAATACGCATAAAGCTTATATTATATAAAATATCTCTAAAATTAGTAGTACTAAAAAAATAAAAAAAATCAACACAATAACAGCACAATATTCTCTCTCTAACGGATGACACATCAAATTTTTAGAAACCTGTGAGACTACCCAGTCATAAATGAAAAAATTGTGAAAAACCAATCAAGTCATTTTATTCATACACCGCATGAAATTATAATCCACCTGTTTCTTTCTTTTGTCAAACAGAAATTTGTTTAACAATCACGACGCCAAAGCGTTATCTTCTTTTCATGCACATCTTTTGATTTTATTATCCATGGTTCAACCGCTACAGCTAACAGTGACCTAATTTCTTTGTCCCAGATCCGGTGCTCCGTGATTGTCAGCCACACCGCAACCTAGCTTTGTCATTTCTCCGTGAATCTGATTCGTCCTGACTTCTCTTTGGTCTGTTTGTGCTTCTCAGATATTCGCAGTCATGGCAGTGGCACAAGCTTTGATCCGCGTTTATCTTCTTTTCATCCTTGCCGTGAATCCACTTCATCGTGGCCGATATCTTCATCGCGGCTCGTCAACATCGGCTTCTCCATCTCTGGATCGTGTTCTCAGCTCCAAGCCGAGGTCTCCATTACACCGGAACAGGTTCGTCATCGTCGTCAAGCCCATATTCCAGAGAAGAGTCAATCAACCACAATGGCTGGTTTTTTCATATTTGCATTTTTCAGTCCTCCAAATACCTGATTATGTTTATTGCACGATGGTCCCTCTTCTTTTGTTTATTTTCTAATCGGACACAAACGTTTGAATTTGCAGAAATGACCTCTTAAATTAACCTTAAACTTCCAAAAATACAATCTAGCCCTTGATTTTTGCAAATGCAATATTAACACCTAAATACAACCTAAAATGCTGAAAAAGCTTAAAAAGTCTAAATATCATAAAAATGATGAGATATCAAGAATCAAAATAAATCTCTAAAGAACTATGATGGTTCTTAAGATCATATCAATGACTCTTTTTTATTCTCCGCTCCTCTCTCATCGTTGTAGATCCTAAAATCTACACTAAGAATTTGATAGTGATCGGGAGTTTAATCAGGTGAAGATAAATAATGTAGGCAACAATATCTTTAACATAACGATATAATCAGTTTCCGATAAGGAAAAATGAACTTGTATTGATGAAGGAGATCAAATACAATGAGTAAAATAAGATCGAATGTTACAACGAGATCGCTAAGAGAAAAGATCTAAAGATTGATGAAAACAAGGTCGAAGTGTGGGTGTAGCTCTTTCTAGGCTTTTCAATGTGTCCTTCTTCATGTTCATTCCTCTTTCTTTATAGTGGGTCGACACCGTGATCTTCGTAACGTCTCCGCGATCTCTGGGCCCTCGAAATCTCCGTCTCGAACTCGTATACTCGCTATGGGCTTCGGCTCTTTACGGCTCACATCCTCGATCGTGGCCCATTATCATATTGACCGAAATTGGATCCAATCGTTGTTGTTTTGTTTCCTATCTTCTTCTTCTTCAATTATATGATATCCAACTCATATATGCCGATTATATATGATATTTTTCAAAACATCATTAATGTCAAGATCTCTTAAATATGATTTTATCGATAAATATGAGGTTTCTTAAACGAACTCGATCATGGGAAGTAAATGAATTTTCTTCCAAAAGAGTTTTCAGCCAATTTGATAGTGCTCATGCCTTTCTTATAGGCTTTAAGCGCAGAAATAAAGGTTTGAAATGGAAATAAAAGATATAATATGATCGCAAAGGACTTTCAAATGCTTAATAAATTTATCTTTTTTTATAGACAACAATTATAAATATAAAATAGAATATTGGCTAAATACATGAAAATTATTTATCTAATATATACATAAATACACTATTATGTAAAAATCTATATACTCCAAATTTGTTTATATATATGTTATTTTGAAGAACATTATAAGCTGAAGTCTTAGTGCAGAAGATAATAAGCCTTACGAGGAGAAGTAACATCTTGAGAAGGAAGCTTACTTCCAGGTCATTGCTAAGGAAAAACATGAGAGAGAGAGAGAGAGAGAGAGAGAGGCCATGAAGCTTCTGGACGATGAGCATAAGCTGAAAATTGCAATGGGTTTACTTGATTAGTATCTCCAGCTTGTGTAGGAAGCTAAACAAGACAATAAGAAGAAGAGCAAGTAAAACTACAGATTACCTTCAGAAGACAAAATCAAGAGATTATTAATGGTTAAACTTACTAGAGCTATTGTTGGTTTGCAGGAAGCATAAGGATCCTCTGAAGCCAAAGCATCCTATACTTGCCTTCTTGGTTTATGTTAACGAGAGGAGAGCTGCTTTCCGTGAAGAGAATAAGAATGTACTGGAGGTAAATTTAAGTACTTTAATTCATTCTCAGGATCCACTTAAAAAAAAAAATGTTGATCATAAAGAAGATTGATTAATAGGTCACAAAGATGACGGGAGAACTGGAAGAAGTTGTTAGACGAACAAAAAACACCATATGAAGAGGTTTATTTTTTTATTGTATATATGCTTGCATCGACAGCTATTTAAAAACTTAAGAGTGAATGAACTGGGGTATTTTAACAGATGGCAAAGAAGAACAAGAAGACATACATGGAAGCAATGGAGGAATACAAAAGAACGAAGAGGCCATGAATCAAGAAAGAAAAAGAAGAAGAAGATGATGAGCCATGAAACTCCATAAACAAGAAGCTCTCCAACTGCTTAAGAAGGAGAAACAGACAATATGACCAAGGTCACTCATTGACTCGCACTTTCCCCTTTTAACTGATCACTAAAATGCATTACATAATAAGAACATAATCATGTCTCTTGCAGAAGAAGAAGAGACCAAGAATAAGAGGAACAAAAGCGTTGACCATAACAAACCTAAGAAGCCTACTTCATAATTCTTTTTCCAGGTATGAACCTAAAGCTAAGTGACTCAAGTGTATCATAAGCTTTTAGTTTATAGAAGTTTCTAATTGTTAAAAAATTCCACAACAAAGATGCAAGGAAAACTTTGATGGAAAAGACTGTTTGTAGGACGAGCAACTCGACGATCACTGCTTTAATCTCAGTGGTCTCTTTAAGATTAAAACTCACATCCATGTCATTTTTTTTAAACGGTTGTTGATTTTCAAAGAGACATGATACATAGCTATGAACTTTTTATCTTATTTATACTTTTCATTTGATCTTGGACAAGTACAAAAAAATAAATCTTTAAATGATAATAACTTTAAATTTAAACAAATAATAATTATCAAATTATCAAATTTAAACAAATAATAATTATCAGATTCCTTTTCCTTAAAAATCTCACAGCCAAAAAATCTTTACAAAATTAAAATATGCTTGTAGAGAGTTTTATTTCCAGAGCAAAAATATAGTGCTTCACAAAGCTACAACAAAATAATCTACATCAAATAAATCTACAGCTTAAATTCTACGGCTAAAAACATAAAGTTACAGCTCATTCCAATCACCCCCTATATTTAAATATATTGTACTGATTATTTGTGATATATTAAAAATTATTAATTTGATTAATTGGATATTAGTTTTTCTATAAACTTAATTTGTTAGCATTTTTATAGCATAATAATTTTTAGCTATGTGTTTTTATAAAATTATTATATAACAAGTACTCACTTCTTATTTTTTTTAAAGTCTTGCTTCCATACTTTCATGTGATTACGCTTCCACCTTCGAGCATGCAACATAGGTATCTTCTACAAACCTCTTTCGATGTTGTAAAATTTGGTTCTAGACTTCTAGTTCATGTGATTTAATCTTGATTTTGGATCGGTTTATCAAACTGAGCGCGTAAAAAACATCTCCTGCCTATTGGTCAAATCCAGTCTGGTCTAGTCTGTCATTACTCGGTTCAACAACAAAAGAAAATCCAAGGGTTCAACTATCTCATGCTGTGTGATCATTTCTTAAACCCACTAATCGAAGATGGATGGTCAATCTGTCTCTATCAAAATCGGTTTGGCTGTAAGTATGGATTTCACAATCAGGTTCAATGTTATTCTCTAATTCTTTTATTTAAGCTACAGAGAGCTTGGACTGGTGCGAATCAAGTGTGAATCGGACTGCGCAGAACTTGTCAAAGCCATCAACGCAAAAATTTCCCTTGCTGGTCTCTATGGGATCTTGGCCGATATTCAAGAGTTAGCCGAGTCTTTTGAATGTATCTCTTTTGTCTGGATCTCTAGATTGAGAAATGTAAAAGCAGATTTATTAGCAAAGCAGGCTTTGTATGCTGAACTAGCCTTAATGGCTGCAACTACCCGAGCTTGATTTCATTAATATAAGTGTGTTTCAAAAAAAAAAAAAAAAAGCTACAGGGAACTGTAAAACTTCGACATTCTCATAGGATAAAAGTGATAACAAGTTAAAATGTAGGATGTGTCGACATTCTCAAATGTCATAATCATATTACAAATAAAGGGCGTCTTTAGACACTGGTCGTTGCATTAAACCTTATCGTCATGAAACCACCACCTCGTCTCCTTAGGAGATCTCCCATTTTTACAGTTCTTCACATAACGATCATTATCTGCTGGGCGCTCCTGCAATCACATAAATGTGTTTGCTATGAGCTCACAATTTACAGATTATGTAAATATGAAGAAGACGAAGAAGGAAAAATACCTTTGCAGGCGAACTTGATAGCATGGAGAGAATGCTGATGCAGACTGAACTCACAGTCATTGCTGGTGACCACGAGTCATATAGAATATCTGCCAAAACACAGCTTTATATTAACCAAAAGAATCACTTATCATTTACAAGATACATAATTGCTTGGGAAGTTGCATAACTAAAAAAAAAGATTGGGTATTAAAGATTTTGATTACAGTCCAACTTAGATGCAAAACAGAGCAGATACATGAGTTCAAGCTCCACATAATGATAATGAAGTAACATGTACATTGTAAGAATAGCTACATATATTACTGGTTCCAAGAATAGTATACTCTCTTCTAAAGATTATGATTTACAATCTAAAACAGCAGAGACAAAACACGTCGGTACAAATCTAAGGTAAGAAACTCTATCATAAACACTGAGTATTAGACAGACTGAGAAATGCAACCACACGCAAGGTTTACAGTCAGAAACATTGTCGGATCATACAGAAGGTAAAACAAAAGAATCTCAAAATCCAACAACCTCGGTGTCTGGTGATAACACTAAATCAATGATCACAAACATATCTTTTAACAACAGCAAATGTAACTTACTATCATCTAGCCATGTAGAAACTTTACGTATTCCACATCATTTCTTATAAAAGCGAACCAGACAATTAAAGCGTTATTGCATATCACGAAGCAAGAAACGAAACCTTGATGTAAATCAAAACAATATTGACGCATATACGCAGACAATAAAAGACGATAAGCCAAAGAGATGGAGCAAATACCTAAACAAATATGCCCATTGCTGTAAATATGTGGATGTAACGGTCCCGGAGGAAAAAAAACTACCTGCTCAACAACATTGCAACATTTCAGACATACATAAGAAAAGTATCAGTCTTAAGAAAAAAATAAAAAAATTTAACACTTTATTTGAGAATTCTACCGAGACAAAAGTATCAGTCTTTAATCAGTAAGATTTGTAATAGCCAACAAAAAGAGAATTGAAGAGAAAGACACGAACATGAAAAAGATGGATTCTTTTCGATCTGCCATTCAGACAAAACAAGAAAAAACCTAAAGAGGATCGAGAAGACATGCCTGCGGCGCTTCCATAGGGTAATTAACGGGAAATTCAACCTGAAGCTGATAAGTCTCGTTCTCGTAGAGCGTCCCCGGAGCTCCGGTCACATCGATTGTCCATCTTTAACATCACGCATAAATAAATGGATCAAAATTCCAAAAGAAATAATCAAAGAGAGAGAGAAAGAGAGAAAGGGGCTTACTTTTGAAGGTTATCGTTAACTTTGTGCCTAAATCCAGTGGGGGGATTTACTTGCCACTCCGTAAGCTCTTTCTGCAACCTGTTGCACGCGATCTTGCTTAACGCCTACGCACAACCATTCAGTTTCAGATTTCATCACAAGTTTTATATATATACAAGAGAGACAAATTCATGAAGAAATAGAAGACATGCGAGCGAGAGAGACCTTGCGTGAAGGAGCGGAAGAGCTGGTCATGGCGTAGAGAAACGGACAATGTCTGGGCTCCTTTACTCTTCACCGTTTTTCTATGAATGAAAATAAATATAATAATCGAACAAAAATATAATTGGGCTTATTGTATTTTTGTAATATCTTAGCATGTAATACCTAAACTATACATGACTGTGTAAGTAGCCATGATTTTGATATAATTAAATGTCAGATTTTTTGCATCCAATCTAACCGGTTATGCTCTTTTCAGCAACAAATTTCCAGTTGCATTGTCTAAAGTAAATGACGTGTTTGTTTTTTTGTGGCTTATTAACAATTACAGAACCGTACTGAAAGCGTACATCAGATATATTTAACACATATGATAAAAGAATATGCATCAATATTAGAGAATAATATTTGTCTGTGTAACAGAACATACGTACACGTAATGCATATTTGATGTTATTGAAATTGCTATTCCATATAGATAAATAGTATAGTTTAGGTATTACATGCTAAGATATATGTGTTGGAAGTACTCAATACTTCTCAAAATGATAACCTCTGGAAACATAGTTATAGCAGAGTAATCTATTGTATTTTATATAGAAATGAATTTTTTATATTTCAAACATTACAATGATGAAGAATGATAGCGCATCCGGTACAGATCATGCAATTTCAACTCAAGTAGAATAGTTAGTCAATCGATTTCATCTCAAATAGAATAGTTTGAACATATAATTTTTCATATTCTATTTCAAATAGTTTATGCATAAAAGATCTCACACAGACAAATTGTATTGACTAAACCCAAAACCCAAAATCCTAAACCCAAATATAATCTATAAACCTAAATAGAATGAAACAAAATAAATAACACAATACATATTGGTAAAATTATAAAATGTATATAATTGCATGGAAAGAAGTTAATGATGATCCTAACCATACCATCTCACCTTTTAGATACTAAACCCTAAACTCTAATCACTAAACCCTAACCCAAATATGAACCCTAAACACACATATCAAAATCTAAAAAATACATAATATTATATATGTAATATTAAATTATACAATGTAGATCATAGTATGTTTTTTACAGATTCAAGATCATGTAGCTATAGTGAGAACTTAAGAAAATTACAAACTATATTTATAAACAAAATATATCACTTTTTAGTAACCGTCAAATAGAATGGAACATGATAAAATAGTATAGTAACAAAATATATCATATTACAAAATATGAAAATACATATTGTTTTACATTTCTATTTTATATGCATAAATAAATACATTGGTTTCGATTG
The DNA here is from genome assembly GCF_020379485.1 of Brassica napus. NCBI lineage: Eukaryota > Viridiplantae > Streptophyta > Magnoliopsida > Brassicales > Brassicaceae > Brassica > Brassica napus. The sequence continues at coordinate 2,514,021 of NC_063449.1, read as the reverse complement.
TAGAGATGGAGGTGATCACCACTGCACAAGTCTTGTCTCTCACCATAAGAGTCTTTGAAACTCTACAATTCTTCGCCATCAACATAGAAAATTTCATCAACAATCTCACAATTACTATACTATGCGGACAGACATCTGTACTATTCCATTTATATACAACACCTTCTGTACCTAATTCTGAGAGGAGCCCCAAATTGAAAGAAAATAAGCAAGGACGAGAAGACGGTGAAGAGAATCAATGGAAAACAAGGAGAACTTACGGGAGTTTCAGAGATTTGAGAAGAATCGAGTTGGAGAAGTTCGGTAGAAAGGGTGTGCTACTAACCGCCGCTTAAACCCTAACGAAGACCCCTAACGCCGAAAACGAGTGACAATGGAGGACGAAGGAGATGACAATGGAAGACGAAGGAGATGGAAACTCTGTCGATTGCATGCAAAGTCGAGGCGTTGGAGGAATTCGGTGCCGGAGACCTTTCGACTGCTACAAATTTACCACAGAAGTTAATAGAGAAAGATGTGAACGACGGTGAGACACGAATTATTTTTGTAGGGATTTTCCTTAAAATATTTATTTAATTATAGCAGCAGGTTTAGCCGGTGATGTTTCAGGGGTATTAGCGTATTATTATGTAATTGTAACAGTGTGTATAGAAACATTAGGTTAAATAGCTACTTTGTGAATTACGTTTTTTTCATGGTTATACGATCCTATTTCCCAAAATAAAATACAATACAATAAAATAAAATAAAATAAATATATGGTTAAAAAAGTAAAAATAAAATAAATATAATATTATTCTAAAGAAAATTATGTTATTACATTATTTAATCATTTAATTTCGGATATAAAGTTCAAATTGATTAAAAATCAGAGCAGTAATCTCAAATGCACGAGCCAAAAAAAATTCTATCATACTCTTACTTATTTTGACGTACTTTTATTTTAATGAAATAAGACAATTCCGCTTTTGTCCTTATTTTTCATTCCAAATCAAATTTCAAATTTCAAAATTTTAGATTTCAATAATCAAGGTCAAGTTTCACCAAGTTCTACAATTTTACCAAATTCTAAATTTTACCAAGTTTTACAGTTTTACAAAGTTTTGCAATTTACAAGTTCTACAATTTTACCAAGTTGTACTTAAACGATTGTACAACTTGGTTAAACTAGGCACAAAATATTAGTAAGTTGTACCATTGTCGAGGTATAACTTTGTAAAACTTTATACTTAGTTTAACCAAGTTCTACTCTTTTACAAAGTTGTACTTGAGCGATTGTATAATTTGGTAAAACTTTTTTTTTGGGTTGAAGTTTTACTTTTACAGTTTTCATCTATTCATGTAACTTGCCAGATCTAAAAGAGAAAATCAAATAAGAAGAGGACGAAATTGCAGAAGAATTCTAAATCGCGAAGAAAGACCAACAAAACCGAAAAAAGAAGAAAATAGATCGAAATAGAAGAAAAAATCAAAGAAGAAAAATGAAGAATTCATAAAAGCGTAGAAGAGATTCGAAGAAGAATATATTTGTTGAAGAACAAGAGGAAAACAGACCGAAAGAGAAGAAGAAACAAATAATTCATAAAAAAGAAGGAAAGGAAATTCGAAGAATGAAAGAGAAGAGAAAAAGAAGAAGATGAAGAATGAAAAAAGAGATTTAGATCTGTAGAGATAACACTACAAGAAAACATCGGTATTCTGACGGACATTCCGACGGAAAATGAAATCCTCAGAATTTCCCGAGGAATTTCCGAGGAAATTCTGAGGAAACCCAAATTTTGGGTTTCCTCGGAATTTCCTCGGAATATACTGACGGAATTCCGAGGAAACATTAATCCGTCGGTATATTCCGAGGAAATTCCGAGGAGAAATGTGTTCCTCACAAAATTCCGAGGAAATTCCGACGAACAAGTGATCGATCGAAGCGTTTTTGGACATATACCCATCGATCGATGCGTTTATAAAAAAACATTCGAGATTTTGAAACCCAAAACAGTAGTTCCTCGGAATTTCCTCGGAATATTCCGAGGAAATTCCGAGGAACACTTGATATCCTAGATCGATCGATGGGATAATCTCATCGATCGATCACATTGTTACGCTTTGGTCCATCTTAGTGATCGATCGATGCGTTTTTGGACATATATCCATCGATCGATCCGTTTTAAAAAAAAATTGACGTTTTGAAACCCCAAACACTAGTTCCTCGGAATTTCCTCGGAATATTCCGACGGAATTCCGAGGAAGAAAAGGGTTTCCTCGGAATTCCCTCGGAATATTCCGAGGAAATTCCGAGGAAATAGGGTTTTTAAACCGAAAACAACGTTTTGCGGTTTGAATAACACCTATATAACCCTTATTAAGTGTCTTACGTTCATTATGAAGTCAAAAATTTGTTCCTTACCCTATAATAAACACTTTTCCGATTGTATGAACGAAATCCCCACAACATAAGAGAAACACTTATACACTTTAATGAACGGTAAATGAAATACTTACAATTCGTTTTGAAATTTGTTATTTCATGTTTTATGCTCATCTATACAAAGAATCCTCAATGGTATGCATTACAATTGTATAAGAAATGAAATACGGCAAAAAAATTGATGTTTTGAAACCCCAAACACTAGTTCCTCGGTATTTCCTCGGAATATTCCGAGGAAATTCTGAGGAACAATATAAATTAATAGAAATATATGCACAGGATATTCTTTTTCCTCGAATTAATGAAAATATTCTGAGGAAATTCCGACGGATATTTAAGTGGCCGTCGGAATTTCCTCAGAATATTTTCATTTAACCGGGCAAATAAGCCGCCAAATATTTCGCGAAAATTGAAATTGAAAATACTGAGGGAATTCCGACGGAAAATATCCGTCAGACCGAAGGTTTTATAAACTCGAACCGCATCTTCTTCCCCATTTCTCTCTTCTTCCTCTCCGGCGATCTCTCTCTCCTTCCGGCGTTCTCCACCTTCTCTCGCGACGATCTCTCCGGCGAATCCTTTCCATTCCCTTACAAATCATGTAAGGACCCTATCTCACTCTCTTACGTCCTATTTGTTAGGTTTTTAAGTAGATTTGATGATTTTAGAAGTTTTTTGATAGATTTTTGTTAGGGTGATTGGGTAGGATTGTGATTTGTTGTGTAATAGGTTTAGAATTGTGATTTGGTTGTGTTGAATTGATTTAGAACTTGTTTTATAAATTGTTTATTATTTTTGTATTTACAAAAAGTTTTTTCTATATAAATTCGATTTTACAAAACGTTTTTGTATATAAATTCGATTTTTGGATTTATAAAAGATGATTTCATATTTATAAAAATATTTATATTTATTAAAACTAATTTTGTATTTATAAAACATTTTTTTTATTTATAAACACTATTTTTTTTTTTTTATATTTATAAAAACTATTTTTAAATATACAAAACATTCTTTGTATATAAATTCGATTTTTGGATTTATAAAAGATGATTTCATATTTTAAAATTAATTTTGTATTTATAAAACATTTTTTGATTTATAAACACTATTTTATTATTTTTTGTATTTATAAAAACTATTTTGTATTTATAAAAAGATGATTTCGTATCTATAAAAATATTTATATTTATTAAAACTAATTTTGTATTTATAAAACATTTTTTTGATTTATAAACACTATTTTATTATTTTTTGTATTTATAAAAAGATGATTTCATATTTATAAAAATATTTATATTTATTAAAACAAATTTTGTATTTATAAAACATTTTTTTGATTTATAAACACTATTTTATTATTTTTTGTATTTATAAAAACTATTTTGTATTTATAAAAAGATGATTTCATATTTATAAAAATATTTATATTTATTAAAACTAATTTTGTATTTATAAAACATTTTTTTATTTATAAAAACTATTTTATTATTTTTTGTATTTTAAATATGTTTTCTATTTCAATTTTAATTTTATATTTTCGAATTTCAATTTAAAAAAATAAATTTATAAATTTTTTTTTTAATTTTGGAAATATTCCGAGGAAGTGTATCCCTCGGAATATTCCGACGACATCTTCCTCGGAATATTCCGAGGAATTTCCGACAAAAAACGTCCTCGGAATATTCCGAGGAAATTCATTTCCTCGGAATTCCGTCGGAAATTTCCGAGGGATTTCCGAGGAAAGATGAATTTCCGAGGAGTTATTTCCGAGGACTTTTTTCGTCGGTATGTCGTCGGAATAGCGTTATTCCGACGACATACCGACGATTTTTTCCCTCAGTATGCCGCTGTTTTCTTGTAGTGTAAGAACACAAATTAGGTCTAATGGCATGACTTGTAAATAAGTGGATTTATTAAGGGTATATTAGATTTTTAATCAGATTTCAAATTAAAAATAAATCAAAATAAAATAGAATTTAGAGGAGTATCTGAGAATTTTTTTTTTTCAGTCAGAGCATATGGGCATTTGATTCTAAAAATCATAATTAAGTTGGAAATTTTTTTTAGTGAAAGTTAAAGACAATTATGTTCTCTCTAAGGAAATTTCAATGGCGATTAAACTTTTATCAGTGTCTGATTTTTCTCTGATTGTATCTACACACTAATAATCAATCTCTGAAACTATTTTTCTCTTCTCAACTAAACGGAATAAGATTGAGGCGAGAAGTGACACATGTATGACAAATTATCACCGTAATTACTCTCTATCATCTTTCTTCACGGATGGAGTATAGCAAGTATTCTTAGTAACTTTGCTAGTTTCCAAAATGATAAATACAACAGGTACACTTTGTTGGCACATGCTGTTTCAATACATATCTCTTCCGGTTTCACATCAGAATCATTACCGATTGCAGTGAGAATCATATGCATTCACTCTGCATTGTTTATCTCCAACGTGGTCAATTCGTTCACGATCGATGACCAAACACATGTGTTGGAAAAATCTATCCCAACACTTATGAGACGTTATGTTTATCAGGTTTTCATTATCCTTCAATTAATGGAGAAAATATATGATGAATTTATGATGAATTTAAGGCGACTTGTTCGTTTTGTCAGTGAAATTTGCTGTGGCAAGTTTAGTGGCCAAAAGAAGACTTGCAATACTGAAGGAAGAACATGTTAATGCTCATAGTTGGATACAATATTTGTGATATGAGCAAATCTGAATCACTGAAGAAACCGTGTAAACTGCTTTGGAGGAGATAATAGTTCGGAAATGGAGATGCACTCCGTTTGTTATACGGTGACATTCGTATAATCGTTAAAAATCAGCAACTTCAATCTTTATTTATTTTTAAAGAATCAGTATATTGGATTCCTTATTCAAATATATATTAAATCTAAATTGTGAGTTGGCCAAATACAACAAAGAGAATTGATGTTTATAGAATTATGTTGCGATGTAAGGTTTGAAGTTTCATCTTATCGATGTTAGCCAAATATGATATTCGTTGGAGACCGAGAGTAATCATGCATAAGAAAACTAACATGATTGATATTCTCGTTAAAGCAAAGGCTCTTAAGAAAAAACATACATCTGAAACATGTATATATATAATCATACACAATTAGGATTTCAACCAGGACCACAATAATAAAAGCAAAGTCCCCAGACATTATGAATACCAGGCTTGATATTGTAACAGCTTTCATGACTCATGTAAGTATACACTGTACCGAAAGGTGGTCTCGTAATTTCACCTTCATCAATTATCTCAAGATTTCTGAAATAACTAGCCTTTCTCCATCCTTCTTGTGCAAAATTCCCCCTTCCCATTTTTGTCGTTGTGTGTTGTGGCTGATCCTTCTTATTTGCTATTTCTTCTCCCCATTGAACTTCGGTCGCACCGTTTTGTAGATGAGTAAACAATGTAGAAGGCCAATATCCAATAGCCAAATTGGTACTAAATTTTAACCACCAGTGCCCTGAATGTGGATCCTACATAATAGAAACACATTCATTTAAAAGTTTTAGTATACCATAAGATCAAGCTACGTGTTTACACCACATATAATAAAAATGGCCCTAATTATATCGACCATCCAAATAGTTGCGGGAAACTGTTCTTGTCGACCATCCAAGGTGGAAACAGACTGAGCAGCTGCACCAACTGCAAAATGTTGGTTTATAGGAACAAAGCCTGGACAATCAAAATTGTAGCAGCCTGTATCTATACCCGTCATCCTGTTTGCATATTATAAAACAACACATAAAGTTGCTTTTAATTATAAATTTGACCCATACATAGTGAAAAACAAAACAAATCATAACAAAATTACAGAAATTAACTCACTGTCCAGTAAATAAAGTGTCTAGGATAGTCATCACCATATTTATTCTTGTATACCTGATTAGTAACAAAATCAAAACCGAAGAATTTATGGTTCTATAAATATATGTGTGTATATGTATATAAAGATGTAGCAGGAAGAACAAACTTAGACCTGCCAACCAAATTCAATGGTGTTAACTTCAAAGAAGTTAGAACTAGGACGAGCCACAACCCACATTTGTGCTAAGCTAAACTCATCTGGTTGCACATAAGGCTTCCACACGTTTATAATCGCTTTGGCTCCATGAAACTTTCCTTTTACGACAACCTAGGCACACTATATACAAAGTACTAGAGCTTGACCCGCGCGTTCACTCGGTATTTGGTTTTTATGCATTGATATTTATTTTTAATAATCAGTGTTATATATTTTAGATGTGTTGGTATTTAACTAACTGTATTCAAAAGGCTCGGACCAAGCCGATAATATTTTTATTTTGGTACAAATATCCAAAGCCGTTTCAGATAAATTGGTTATTTGGATATTTTAAGGTTCATATACATCAGAACAAAACTTATCAAGACCCGGAAAAACCTGACTCGAAACCCACCCAAAAATTTATAATATCCGAACATGGCCTAAATTCAAAACCCAAATAATCCAATACCCGAAAGAAACGATCCATACCTGTATTGGTATCCGAATGTCCATGTCTAACTAATTTTGTAAACAAATAAAAAAACTCTTTTGAATTATTATGGTAAAGATAATTAATGAATTAGTTATGAAGAGTGAAAAAGGAATGTTAAAAATATAATAAAACACTTTAAAATACGTAATTTATGTTTTGTATTTCTGTAGTAAATTTTATCGAAATATTTGTAAAATACAATAAATGAAGTGGTTAGAATGTGTTAGAAAAAGAAAATAAAAATGGTAAGAAACACTTAAATTTAGGAAAATATTATTGTGTACTTCATTTTTAATAGAATTGATAGACAAACACATACATAGATAAGAATTACAAAACATATATATAAGCAAACTTAAGAGTAAGGAAAATTGAAAGATTTGAAAATTCTTTTGAATGATATATGTGTCTATACACACCTCGTGTTCTGAGAAGTTTCTATTTTAGTTGAATATGTTGCTTTCGGATGAGGGATACTGTAGAAATCCGTTAAAAAAAAAAGAGAGAGAGAATGGTCGAGTATCTTTGTGGTGGTCGAGTCTTGGGCGATATGGATCGATCGAAAAGCTTTAAAGTACGAGGTGGGCGAAGAATTGATCGTGAGTGAACTATGAGTCGAATAAGTTGCTCGACCATAGTTACAAGATGTTTTAGATTGATCAGACGGATGTTTTGGAAGCAGAACATTTTTGGAAGCACGAAGGTTTAGAAGCTCAACGTTTTGGAAGAATGACGTTTCTTCAGCACGAAGTTTTCCGCGAAACTTCGTATCAGTGGAGTATTATTTAGAAGACATTGGAAGAATGACGGGAATTAATCAGGACGGGAATCGAGCACGACGGGATCGAAGCACGATGGGAAAAGCCAAAATCAGACGAAAAACCCTAATTTTGGTATTATGGAAGTTTTCGATGAAGCCGAAGGATCGGGAAATATTTACCGCCAAGGTCAGAGTTCAGATTGGAGTTTATTAAAAATATTCAGCTCATCATAACGGGAGCAGAAAAATATTCGGGATTAATCGCGGGTCAGAAATTTACCGGAGGGACCGAAATCAGGCCAATTGACCGAGAAGCTCGAGGTGGCTCGTTGCATGGGTTCAGAACGTGGTGTCAACCATCTAACAAGCTGAGTGTCTCCAGAAGCTCGAGGTGTCGCCGTTCATGGAAGCAGTACATGCAGCATGACATGTAGAAGCACAAGGTGGATCGACCAAGCACGACGTGTCTCCGCGCATGCACCCGAAGCATGCTGATCGACATGGTGTGCTTCTGTGGCGCCTTGCATGAGTTCTAGTCATGCAGCCTGACATCTGGGAGTAGTGGTGGCGTCCTGCATGTGTCCTGGAAATGCAGCCAGCCATGTGGAGCACGAGGTGCCGCCGCGCATGCGTCCGGAGCCATGCGAAGCGACACACGGGCGGCCACTAACCTGAATCTGATTGGCTGATGTCTTCTATAAATATCCCACGACCCCTGCTCATTTCAACATATCCAGACCTTTCCAAAGCCAGTTAAATATGTGAGAGAAAAGTAGAAAAAGAAAACAAGTGATTCCGAGCTATTTCGAGAGTTTTAGAGAGTTTTCGAGATCAGTTTTCTATTGATTTCGAGTCAGCGCCTAGGGAAGGTTCTGTCCAACTGAAGGTTAATCAAGTGAAGATAAGTTCAGATGGGATTCAAGTCAACGTGGCCAGAGAGAGAGAGAGAAACAAAGTGCTCGACTTAGAGTGTAGTCGATTCTCACCGAGAAGGCCATTTCCGTCCAATCGGCGATTCTATTCGATTGTGACGCGGAAGCTCTGTCCAAATGATTTCGTCCAGGCCAGTCAGTTCCTTTGATGATCAAGTGTAGGTGCTGTCCAGATTTAGTTCAGTTCCACGGTTTCAGATCAGTCGAAGTTCTGCTCTATACTCCGCCGGGAAGTCCGAAGAACTGTCCAGGAGCTAAAGGAGGTTCTGTCCAGATCAGTCCGTCCAGGCCTGTCAGTTTCTACATGGTGAAGCCGAGGTTCTGTCCAAGTCGAGATCAGTCCAGTTCAGTCCAGTCTAGTCGTCCCTTGGGTTTTGGCCAAGTCTTTTCCGATCAACCAGCTGCTTCTCGCCTAGAACACTGTGAGTTGGCTTGTGTGAATTCCACTTGGAATTTAGGGTAGTTTTGAGTTGGTTTGTTTGAGTTCCACTTGGAACTTAGGGAAGATTGAGTCGCATATAGAGTAGAATGCTCACGCTGTTGCATGATAGAGTCCTTAGGGTTATTTATTAAACCGGACTAAGTTTAGCACGGGCTACGCTGAGAAGAAATGGAATTAAGACTGAGATAATAACCTGACTAGGACTAGGATGCATCATGATTTATATTCTTGCGTGTTGATATGGTTGAGTGCAGGTTCCCGTTATCTTTAAAGATAGTTTCTCAGCAGGAGCATGAACTATCTGGGTAACAGTTTGATTGAGTAGATTGCTTGAGTAGATTTAATTAAATGCTTGCTCGTTTAATTAATATTGTTGATTGAGGTTAGTCATCTCTTGGTAAGGGAGTGACTAACTGGTTAAGTTGTTTAGTGATGATATTGTTGTTAGTGTTGTAGAGTAGAGTGTGATGCCATATAGCTTGTGTGTAACCCACCATGCTAGGCATGTTTAGGGGTTGATTAGTGTTTCCTCAACCTCGTACCCAGCAGGTTTAAGGAAACCCCTTATTCGCTGGATCGAGAGCAATCAGAGAGACGGGGTCATGACCTATGGCTGAGTGGTTGCACGACGGGGTAGTGACCGGCAGTGACCCGAATGTACTGTGGGCTGTCTTGCGGTGAGCCGAACGTACTGTGGGCCGCAATCGTCGTGTGACAACCGGTAGTGGCCCGAACATACTGGGGCTGTCGCGCGGTGACCCGAACATACTGGGGCTGTCGCGCGGTGACCCGAACGTACTGTGGGCCGCGTTCGGTTGAAAGTTCCTTCTCCTAGTCTTTGTGATAGAGAGATAGGATATTGCCGAGGATGATGAGGAGGAACACAAAGTCACCATTTCCCGGGTTAGAGTGTGGTGTTGTGTTAGTTTGTCGTAGAGGGTTATGGAATCCTCGTGTTAGTGTAGCACCGATATACGGTGTTACGAGTTAGATCTAGTCGTAGTTACTCATAGTTATTATTGTGATTGTGTTTGGTTGTTGATTGTTTCCTTGCAGGTTCTGACATTAAGTCCTAAGTCTGGTTTAGGTACCAGATTAGGCTTGGTGTGTATTTGGTTAGTGTAGGCCTGACGTTGGCATGTATGTGTTTGAGGGATTGCTTGTGAAGGGTGGTGGATATTATAAGCTATGCGGTATCATTGGTTGGCCGATCATGTTCTTGTTTGATTGTTGGTCGACCGGTTAATGATACTTGTATAGTGTATGTATCTAACACTACATGAGTACTGAACTCAGGCGTATATATGGTTAACTAGGGATTGGTTGTTGACTTGTTTTAATGCAGGTTCCCGTTACTTGAAGCTAGATCATGGCAGGAGGCCAAGTCTAACTTAGTAACGGTTTGCTTAGCCTTAGCTTTTATTGCATGCTAGGGCTAGATTGATTGTTATTTTGGGTTGTTTGGGTTAGAGTCTAGGTTGCGGGTAGAGGCCGCCAGCTCACTGAGTAATACTAGATTACTCATCCAACTCTGTTTTCCTTTTTGCAGGTTGCTTTAGGTAAGGATGATCGGATAGCTTGGTGCTGGACATTAGGACCGCCGGTGTAGATTTTCATGCCTTTTGTAAACTGTATTGTGAATTGTGTTTAGTTGACTCGATTTGGCATTAGGCCGGGACCGGTGTCGAATTATATCAATGTATGGATGTTTCTTGAATCAATAAAAGTAATTGTTTTATATGCGCTTCATGAGTACTCTGATATTTGACTAGTCCGGTCTAACACAACGTTAGGTCATGGTACGGGTTGAAAAGCCTTAGGCCTCGATCTAACGGAAAACACTAACTCTAGGTACGGGTTGAAAAGCCTTTCGCCTTGATTAGCGGGACGAGTTAGTGGATGAACTGGTCTAAGTCGTGGAGTAATTTTTGTGACTTGACCGGATCGTCCCTACCCCGTCACGTAGCGCTTCCGGACCATGGTGTTGGGTTGGACGGTCAGTCATGTTCTTGTTTGATTGTTGGCTGGCCGGCTGGCTCATTCATCTCTAACCCTGGATGTTGGACGGTCGATCGGTCATGTTCTTATTTGATTGTTGGCCGGTTGATTAACCATATCTCTAGAACGGTTCGGGGGTGTTACAGATACTGTTGGGATCCTTTTCCCGTATCTTTCTATTGATTTTGCTTGTAGAATATCTTCTCTTCTAATTCTTCTGATTGGAATGCTGTTTTTGGTCATCTTCCATTGACTGTCCATAGTTGAGTTACCATACTCGGTTTCTCAGTGTCTGAATACTCACTACTCCATCCTTCTGGATAAGAACTTGGTCTCAACTACAACACAAAAATGTTTTACATATTAAAGTGAAGACATGATAACCCAAATGTAGTTATTTCAACTATTTAGAACATACTTTTTCTATACTGATCCGAGATTGAGTCGAGTGCAATATTTAAAAAATATTACCCACGATATACAAATCTACTGTAAATGACGGTTTTGGATTAAATATAACTATGAACCAAAAGTGTAGAATGATAGTGATAGTAACAATAACGTTTTGAAAAATGTTTTCCATACCTAAATAGTGTGGTTTCTGAATAAGGAATGGTCGTGAATTGGATGGTTCTTTGTATGAACACAATCTATAATATCTCTGTCTGGACTCTACATAAATATTACAAAATGTATTCAACTAACACTTTTAAGTTAGACAAAATGAATTTTTTTACCATTCTTATGTAAATCTACAAACTTAATTAATTTTGATCGATTTAAGAGCATGTTTATTGAGTTTTTTCAAGAGTTTATCTATTTCAACATCACGGGTGCCAGAAGAATCGACAGAAGCAACTACCGCTGCTATGAATAAAATGATGAGGAAAGAATTAGTCATCATCCGACCAGGGCCGGGCCTGAGCACAAGCTCATCATGCATTAGCTTAAGGGCCGATAGTGTTAAAAATAATTTAGAGGCCAATTACATTAACTGTCTGATAGTTCAGATGGCAAAATTTAGATGCTAAATAACCTAGGGTGCCTTTCGAAACCCATATAAAGCAAATTTGCAATATTTTTTAAAAAAAGAGTTGTTGTAGGACCAAATAAATTTTAGTTGCTTCTGGGCCTACATATGTCAGGCCCGGCCCTGCATCCGACCAATAGTGCAAAATTAATATGCAAACAGTTTCATATGTTCTGATATGTTTTCATTTTTTATGCATACATCATCAGTTCTATGCGTTATACACATTAAAAAGGTCATGAAAAAGTTTTAAATTAAAGATCTGCGATTAAATTTTGAATTAAAAAAAATTCTTGATAAAGGAAAGATTTTATTATATATCCCTGTAAAAGTATATTTTGTTCTTCAAATTGTTTTGGAAAATACAAATGCAGTTAATATAGTCGTTTTTTTATTTTTTTATTTTTTTTAACAACAAAAATCTAAGAGCACCAAATTGTGTGTCCTTGGCTTATTTTAATGTTATTGTGATGTTAAGAGACAAATGTTAGGGACAATCTCAAAAGTGTAGATTATTGCTAGGACTTTTAGTGGTCTCTTAGTAAATTAATTAATTATTTTTATAAGTAATGACATATAAAGGATAAGTTTTAAATAAAACATTTAACATTTAAATAGAAAACACAAACACAAGAAAATTACAAAGTTGCCAAAAAAAATAAATAAATAAATTACAAACATCATAAATAAAAGCAAACAAACATTTTATTGAATTCATAGAAATTTAAACATTATATATAATTTGGAAGATGTCCAAATTTTTCCCATATATTTTCAATCAAATCTTCTTTTAATTGTTGATGGATTTGTGGATCCCGAACTTCTTTGCGATGACCAATTGTATTGCCGTGTTTTGTAGACTTTTTAACGGCAAATGTAAGATCCTCCTCTTGAAATTCCTCAAGAGTGTGTGAATCTCGTTCATCTTGGACAGTCATATTATGGAGTATGAGACATGCTCTCATAATATTTGATATTTTGTTTTTATCCCATTAGATTTCTAACAACGGCGAACCTAGCTTGCAGGACCCCAAAGGCGCGCTCAACATCTTTTCGAACGGATTCTTGGGTTTTAGCAAATAAATAATTTTTCGGACCTTGTGGTAGTCGGATAGATTGAATAAAAGTCGCCCATTTTGGATAAATACCATCCGTCAGATAGTAAGTCAAATTGTACTCCCTTCCGTTGACATAAAAGTTTACTTGCGGAGCCATATCAAAAACAGGTGATCGATCAAGAATATTAAGATCGTTCATAGTACCTGAAGCCCCAAAAATTATGTGTCATATCCAGAGGTCATATGAAGCAACCGCCTCCAACACAATTGTTAGTTTTCCGGTTCCCTGTGAATACATTCCTTTCCAAGCGGTGGGACAATTCTTTCACTCCCAATGCATACAGTCGATGCTTCCAATCATCCCGGGAAGTCCACGTTGTTCACCAACAAGGAGTAGTCTTTCAAGATCCTCCGGTGTGGGACGTCTGAGGTATTGATCGCCAAACAAGTGGATTATTCCGGCGGTAAAATGGTGCAAACATTTTCGAGCTGTTCTTTCACCAAGTCGTACATATTCGTCAACTGTATCAGCTCCACCACCATACGCCAATTGACGAATTGCTGCGGTACATTTTTGGAGCGGAGATAGACTCGAACGTCCGACTGCATCTTCTGTTGGTCGAAAATACTCTACTTCTGTAGAGAGACGATGGACAATACTCAAGAACAATGGTTTGTTCATTCGAAACCGTCGTCAGAATAAATTGTGAGAGTATGTTGGAGTTTCGCTAAAATAATCATTCCAAAGCTTCTCGTGGCCTTCTTCTTGGTTTCTCTAAAAATACGTTTTTTCGCTCTTTTGGTTCTGGAAAAAGATCAGGGTTTTCCAAAAAATCATCAAATATGTTATCAAAATCCTCATCATCATCTTTGTGGTAATGATAATGGGAAGAAGAAGCCATTTAAAATTTTAAAAGAAAGAAAATGTATTTAAAGTGAGCATACGAGTGATGATTTGAATATATGTTATGAGAGAAGATGATGAAGTATTTATAAAAACTACAAAATGTATCTTGTGATATTTGAAGTATACATCTTGTGATGGCATCTTGTTTTCTTGTGGAAGAAACAAACAACCCATGTGACTCTTGAGTACATCTTGTGATACTATAGTACATCTTGTGATACTAACAAACAAACAACCCATGTAAATAGCATGTGAGTCTTGAGTAGCCTGTGATATTTTGGTTATTTTTACTACCAGCAAACGAGAAAGACATGTTCATCTTTCATTACACTTCTAACATAAGACATAGAGTTCATTTACACTTTTAACATTAGACATAAGGGTTCATTAAGACATCCGATTCATTACACATAAGACATAGAAAGAGTTCAAATCCATTACAAATTACACATGAGTACAAATCCGACACAAATTACACATGAGTTAACATGAGTTCAAATTACACAAAGCCGAGAAAGACTTCAAAGAGTTCAAAGCCGAGAAAGAGTACAAATCCATTACAAATTACACATGAAACTAAAACCATAACTCATTTGATTTACTTAAACATGAGAAGCATTCCTATTAAAACTAATACGAAAACCATTACACCAACCAAGTATTCAAAGCCATTGGTAAACCTTGATTTCTTCTTAGCTAACTCACACACCTTCTTCTCTACCGTATCCAGTTTCTGCTGAGTCTCATAGTCACTCAACAAGGCTAGAGCTTCTACCTTTTCAGCCAATTGAAGCGTGTGTATATCCCTGGCTCTCATCTCCTCCATAACCGCCACATCCCACCATTTCCATACATGGCACTCTCCATCATCAACATTATCACAAGTGTAGTATCTTCTTCCCGGATCATTTCTAATGTAAGATGTGGCTAGAACAGGTTGACTACCACAGTAGCATGTCTGCGGAAATCCAAACTCAACCTCGGGTTGAGGAGGATACTGAACCGGCTCACCATAATTGTACCTTATCTCAGCTTGGTCTCGACGTATAAGATCTTCTGTCTCGCTGTAGATACTGTCAGCTGTCTCCCCACCATACTCCTCTGATTTAGAAGGCTGGCTATAGCTATAGTCATGTCCCATGTTCAGCTAAACCTGGAAAAAAAAGACAAGGCCAAGATATTACAAAGAAAGGCTTAAATGCTTAGAAAAAAATTGATTTGGCTCTTATACAAATTACACATGAAACAAAACCACAGAAACAAGACATCATAGAAGCAAACAGGAGATTTCATTATTTCAAAGGTGGTCGTAGAAGCAAACATGAGTGGATCTTATTACAGACATAGTTATTAGAAAGTTAAAAGCTAATTAGGACATTATTGTTTCAGAAATACTGGGTCAGGAGCTTATTCTTCACAATTTCTTCAGCCTCACTGAGTGGATCTTTTTTTGCAAGGAGAGTGTCTAGTATGGCTAGCTTAGACAGCTTCTCCTTCATCGCCAAATCCTTCATCGCCAAATCCTTTTTTGCAAGGAAAGTTTCCATTGAAAACACTTTCGTGTTCACTGTTAAGAAGACCTAAATAGCCAGAAGACTGGCTATATGGAATCCTTGAATCCATTGCACTAAGAAGAGAGAAGGGATTATAGAAGAGAAAGGGAAATTGTTTCGGGTTTTACCAGAGAAGAGAGAAAGAAGATGATGGAGATTGAAGGATAGCTTGAAGGATGGTTGGTGTTTAATAGGAACTGTAATAAGTAACAACCATAATGACCTAACCATAAACTACGAAAGTCAAATCAGAGTTATTACACATCTCGTCAATCATACTATAAGATTCAATTCACTTACTTTCCATTAAAATAAAACAGGATTTGGTTGCAAACAAACTAGATTATCATCTCACTACATCAAATAAGACAGGATTTGGTTGCAAACAAACTAGACTATACATACAAGATTAGATCTATGAAATTAGAGTTCATGCCTACCAAAGTCTAATCAGAGTTACTACACATTTACACAACCAACCTTTACAAGTGCATTAAGTTACACAACCAACCATGCCTACCAAAGTCTAATCAGAGTTCATGCCTACACGTTTTCAATCCGACTTATCAATTCATTAAGTGGAGCTACTAGTAACAACTATTGGAGTTCAAGTGAAAGTGAATTACCTTGTACTTTTGACAAAATGGTTGTTCTTCTTTGACTTGTTAATTATCCCGGTTATTGAGAGCCAAACGAACCTCACCTAATAGCAGACTCACAATCAAACGAAAAAACAGATATCAGTTTCATCAAATAAGTAATGATTTTGCAAACAATATACCACAAATAATCACACAGAACAATATATTTTACAACTTCACCATACTCTCTCACAGACTAGAAAGACGATAATATATTTTCAAGACCCTAAAGCTACACTAGTTTTCACTATATTTTACGCAAACACCAAACATACAATCAGACACGGCAATCATAACCAAATATCAACACATATCACAAAGACAATTCAAAATTTTGAAAACCCTATATCTACAACGACAAAAAAATCCTCATCCAAGGAAGTAGATCGAGAACGACAACAAAATAGATACAAATACTCAATACGGTGGAGGAACACATACCTTCTTCACCTTCGTATTCAGTAAAACGCTGTCGGTGAGACAACAGATCCTCTGTACTGCATTCGAAATCAAGGAGAGGAGAACCGTCGAGACCGAAGCGCTGTCGAGACAGAAGCCCCGGCGAGAGAGAAGCGACGTCGCTAGAGAATCGCCGTCGAGAGAGATCCGCCGTCGAGAGAGACAACAGATCCTCTGTACTGCGTTCGAAATCAAGGAGAGGAGAACCATCGAGACCGAAGCGCCGGCGAGACAGAAGCGACGTCGCGAGAGAATCACCGTGGAGAGGGATCCACCGTCGAGAGAGAATCGCACTGTCAATCGCCTTCTCAATCTCCCTCGCGAGATAACCGACAGACACAAACTGAAAGACGGACTCAATTCGATTTTTCCCTAAAAATCATCGGCCATTCCCAACCTGACACGTGCCTCCTAAGGACGACCACCAACACATCTTAACTAAGGGGCGTCCCAAATATAATTCGGTCTTTTTGATTTTCTTTTCGGCCCAATAATGTTAAGGACGCGGTACTTGGACCGCGATAATGTTGCTCTAAGAAACTGAGAAGATTCCTGGTCTGAGAGCCACCTCGGGGGAAATGAATCAACATAAACCATAGCAGATGGCGAAGTCCTAGCACCTCGTGCCAGCTTGTCCGCCAGAGTATTTTGCGCCCTTGGGATATGTTGGATAGTAAAGTTAGGAAAGAATTCCTTACATCGCATAAACTCCTCCATGTGTGTAGTGAACGCCGGTCATTCTGTCGGTGTAGACACCATCTTCACAAATTGAGAGCAGTCAGTTGCAAACACCACCTCTGAGATTTGTAGGGTCTTCATGCACTCCATCGCCCATATCAAAGCTTCACATTCTGCATGTAAAGGTGATAGACTCCTACGAATAAACATTTCACCCATCATAGTATCAGTTGATCCATCTTTTCTGTAGACCCATCCTTGCCCCGTGTAAGGATCTTTTTCCTTCCATGCTCCATCAATATAGCACTTGTTGACGCCATGTGGAAAAATGTTCTCTGCAACATGTAGAGATGCACGATTTATAGACTCGCCAGTCTGAGATTCAGCCCACAAAACACCTTTTATCTCCACAGTCCAGAGAATATCAAAAGGGGTCGTTAATATAGTCGTTTAGATTTGTACAAGTGTAGAAAAAGAAAAAAGTAGTTAAGATATAGAAAATGATAGTGGATGCTTAGAAGTCAATAATTTGGGAAAGTATCAGAAACCTCTAAAGCATGATTATTGGGGGAGTTCTTACCGGAATATAAAAACCCATCTCTTAACTTTTAACTAAAAAAGCTAAGAACAGGTTCTTAAATAAGAGTTTTAAGAGCCGGTTCTTAACTTTTTTAGTTAAAAGTTAAGAGACGGGTTCTTATATTCTGCTAAAAACTTCGCTCTAAGAACCCCCCAATAATCATGCTCTAAGCCTATTATATATAAAAAAATATCAGAAATCTTGTAGCTGACACAAATTATTTTATATATTGATGTTTAGTGATTTACTGGACTAAGAATGAAGTAATTGTGCAAGGGTAGTGTTTTAGGTGTAGTTTTGAGTTGGTTTGTTTAGTGATACATAATAAATGAGTGACACGTGGAAGACATTCAGATGAGGAATAAGTCGTGGGAGGATTGTTACAATGAGCTCGCGAGTTGACAAGGGTCATCTTTTCATTGGACGAGTTCATCTTTTCGGTTAGAAACAGATTATAAAACATAGTCTTTGTAAGTTCTTCGGATTCATTCAGAAAATCGTTTGGAAACTTTCTCAATCTTTGGAATTCTAATAAAAGTTCTGTATTTTGGTATAGTGAGGATTTAGATCTTTCTTCATTATAGATCTATTACTCCTGAGCTGCGATTTGGTGTTTCAAGAACATTGGATCGATCATAAAGGAGTGATATCCTTTATCAGTTGTATCAGAGCCGTCGTATCCTCGGATTGATTGGAATCAATGGCGGAAATGAGATCTCAGGCGCTGTTGAAGGGTACGGGGAAAAGGAATTGGATGGGGTTATTGCGAACAGATTTTACGCGATTGAGAAGGAGATGAGGGACATGAACGAGTGGAGAGAAGAAGAGTCACGTCAGATAATGATGGCGTTAGCAAAACTAACGAGTCAGTCGAATCATCCATCGACGAGTTATGCGTTTGGAAAAGGAGAAACACAAGGGATCGTGGATAATCAAAACGAGCAGAATCGACCTTATCATCAGTTTCAGAAACCTAATTACTAAGGTATGACGAGATTGATGAAGATCGATTTTCCAAGATTTGATGGGAGTAAATTCATAGAATGGTTGAGTAAAGCTGAACAATTCTTTGCAATTAATAATACTCATGAAGAAAAGAAAGTTTGCATAGCTTCAATGCATTTTGATGATGAAGCATAAATGTTCAAGAAACGAAACCGTACAACAGGCTCTTCTGAAAGCGATATAAACATAGTGTATGCAAAAGGCAGCAAAGCTTCTTAGTTCCGCTAGACTAAATACATAATCCCAAAGTTCCTATGCAAGTCGGAGCTCGTGTGTAAACAATCAAAATTTATATATTCTAAGTTCTAAGTTGCATAGAGTTTATGTAGAGAATTTCTGTTTGTCTTCTTCCCTTTTCCCGGCCTTGTTTATACACTCCTCCAGAGTCGTCCGTCAAGCAAAAGAAAGTTTTCCAGATAATTCTTTTTGGAAAAAATTACTTAATGCCTTTCCAGGAAGAAATATACAAATTTTGTTCTATCGTATCGTTGTTTAATTTCGCATGGCATATGCAGAATTGTTCTCTTAACATTTCCAGCTCATTTTTGTGATTTTGCCATTGACATCGATATGACGGATTTTGCCCCAACAGATGGTGACTTGGATAACGCCTATGAGTTGTGGGCTGAAGATGGTTAGGTTGGTTACGTTGTTAAGCTGAGATTGAGTACATTGAAGTATCTTCTAAAGTTGGTAATTGTTTATGTGGCTTGCAACTGGAAATGGTAAGGTGATGTTCTAAAAGATATGTGAGTTCCCATTTTTCAAATCTTTTCCTTATACTTTAATTGATTTTTCATTTCAGCACGAACAAAAATCTAAGTCCCGAGGAGTAGATAAACGGTGTTTCTGCCAGTTTCTAAACATTTTTGAGTCATTTTTAGCTATAGTATGTGTTTTAGATCTTATGTTAACGCCCCTACTGTCCACAGATAATGGGCCTTCCACATCTGTTCACTTGGCATGTGGGCCCCATTCCGTGCGACGGGAGGTTCATTAATTTTTTGGAAGCTCGAAAATTTTGTTTACCAACCCTGCAATCACCATATGAAAGTGTTTTGTACTTTGGCTTCACTCACATAATATCTCGAATCACTTCCTGATATGTCAGACATCCTTCCACTACTCCAGTTCAAGCACGCTTAACTTTAGAATTCTTTTTGGATGGTTGACCGAAAAAGTAAGTGCACTTTGTTGACATATATAGCCAAATCAATTCTTTTAAGCCTTTCAACATATACCACTTTCGAGTTTTTTCAGGTTTTAGGTCGAATTGGAATAGAAGAAGTCAAATTGGATGCAAATGAGAAAATAAAAATGTGGAATTGTGTAGATGTGCAAAGTTTAGTAATGAATGGAAGACTTCCCTCTGATGTATTGAGCTCAACTTTGGAAACAAGGCAGAAAATTGAGTTATACCTGTTTGAGGTTGATCCACAGGTTGGAGTGAAAGATATGTGCATTTTAATAAGACTAGTATTTCTGCCTGTTAAATATGAGAAGAAAAAAACTTGGTTATCCTTATTTTGAGTTTGGTTTAGCTAAAACATGAATTAGACCTAGATATACCATTTTCAGCCATTGGCAGACTACACTTCTTTTTACTTTGATGTACATTGCTCTAAAGATTTGATCCATCGGGAAGATGATTACATACTCGTTTCTAGAGAAGATATCTGAACATCTTTATTGATTATTTTGGATATTAAGATTTACTCAATGATTTCTTGTGTTTTTTTTTCCATATCTCACTAATCAATTAGTTAGGCTTAGAAGCTATCTTGGACGTGTGAGACTGATTTGTTAGATTATGGAATTATCTAATTTGTTCTACGTCTAAGTTATTTTAATGCTGAAATTAAATTCATGACCTAATCTTCGATCTTGGGTTATTTAACGCACCAAAAGTATTTTACTAAATGCTTGACAAACATAAAATGAGCAGAGTTGATTGTTCAGAATTCTGTGAACTTATTAAACTCAATCGTAATGCATGTTTGGAACCTGAAATTCAGTGGAATTTACTCTCTAGGATTCTAATACGTAGAGTTTAGCATTGCAGCTAATCATAGTGGTTACTTAATGCATTTCCTGTTTAGAAGTTGTGTCATGATATGTGTTCCCTAAGGATAATATATTGCCTAACGCATTTGCTCTATCAGTTTACATCCTTTTTACTTCCTGCTATTTACTTTTTTGCAATTTGGTTACAAAATCAAACACTCTTTTGGTATACCTCTACCCTAAATACTACTATGTATTGATGTGCACTTGCAGTCTCTATTTGGTGGTTAAAACCGGATCACATCATCTACCACTTCACCTCTTCAAACAATAGTCCATATCCATTCAATTACATTACATGTTTAACATAATACGACTTATTCCTCATCTCCCATAATAAAGTATTACTATGCAGACACTGAAGTTTTTTTAGTTAATCACGTGACAGTTTTTCCTGATCTCACCACTGATTCCAGTAAGAGGCTGAATGTTCCCCATGTTTACCATCGACTTCGCAAATTGCTCGAAGAAAAGGCTCTCGTCTTCGGCATAAGCTTTCACCAATTCAACAATATTGCCTGCGTTTCCAGTGAGAAGCACTTGGTCTGATGTCAATAAGCCTTTGCCCCAGAGGATAAGCTTGAAGTATGTGTTGTCGAATCTTGCAGGAGAGGCTAAGTCTAGTGGGGAAATATTGTTATCGCCACCAGTAGGTGGACAGATCGATCTCAGACCATAGTAGTAAGACCTCTCTAGCGTCTCGTCTGGTTGGTTATTACCGTTTTGATTGTAGAGTCTTTGCTTGAACGTTGTACACCTAGCTACTCCAATTGTATGCCCTCCTACAAAAACACACAAACCCATAGTTTTGTTTTTGAACTTCAATAAATTGTGTCAGATTTCGGTTTTGTTTGAACAAAGAATTTTTGATTATTTTTAATTAATAGATGTTGGTTTTATAAGATTCACATTTATTAAGAATTTTTGAGTTCATATTTTTCCCTTACTTAAAAAAACTTATATATTTAGTTAGTCAAATAAACTACTTCAAATAATATGGCTTAAACTCTGCATTGAATATATAAAAGGATACTCTTTATGAAACAAATAAAATCTTACAACACTATCGTTCGGTTTCGATTAATTGGTTTCAAAGTGGAAACACATAAAATGGAAAAATAGATGTTATTAAGCTCACCTGACAGGGAAACAAGGTCTTCTTGGTTCAAACCTTTGCGTTGGAACATGGTTAAAAGATTCTGAATAGTCGAGTTAGGTGCAGGAATGTTCGTGTTTGCTCCATTGAGGCTCGCTGTCGTCGAGTCTCTCCTCCCTAGTGGAAGCTCCCATGATGGTCCACCACTCTGTATTCAACCACACACATTCAGAAAATCATAGCATTTTAGCTTGTAACATATACTATAGTTTTCCCTTGAAGGTCTTTATTTACCAGGATAGTTGAGCCACGAGCGGCAAGAGCTAGAATGTCAGCGCAAGAGACTATTTGAGGGCAAACTTGCTCTAGTTTGGCTTTGATCTCGTCTATTACTTCAAACCCCTTAATAGAGTTCTTGTTTGGTCCAGCATTCTTTTCACTTCTTATGGTAGCACTATCATCCAACAAGATTGATGCATCACAGCCCTGTTTACACAAGAGAAGCTTTATGAGACCTTAATAAAGGGAAAACAAAAACAGGTCAGACGTTTATATACAGAACCTGGACGAAGCAGTCGTGGAAGTGAAGCCTGAGTAAAGATGCTGCCATTCTTGGGTTTCTAGCTATGGCTTTTTCGAGCACTGTCATGACAATTTCATCAGCTTGTGGGCAAGAGAATTGGTAGAATTGTGGGAAAAGACCCGAGGAGAAAGTTCTTCCAATACTGGGGCCATTACTTCCCCATCCGAACCCAAAACCTGGATGAGCAACACCAACATCAAAAGAAAACAACGCAAAGAGCACAAGACAAGGAATAAGCTTAAACACAGCCATTTTTGTAACTTGAGAGTTCTGTAGAAAGTGGTGAAGGTGCTCTTGGGGTTTTATACTTGAAAGAGATTCATCAAAAGTCTAACTGCTCCATGTTTACCAAATCCTAATTTAGAATCTTTAGATAAAGAGAGAGATCTGGTCAACTTGTCCTTTAACCTCCTCTTTGTCTATTTTGAAGTCTTGTACCAACTCCAAGAACGAATCCATGTGCCTACACTCACCCATGATCTCATTGTACAACAGTATTAGGTAACGCGTTCAACCAAAGCTTCTGCACTAGGGAAGAAGCGTTTTCCAGTGTTTTGTATGAGAGTTGGAAGATTGAAAATGGTGAGTGAACTGCTACACTGATTAACCAAATAATTTGTTTTCTGCATATATTATTTACAAAGTAGTAGTGCAGAAACAAGTGTGGCCTTGATCAAGTTTATATCCACTCTGCATCTTTTTTGTCTTTTTTGTCACAAAACAATAAAGCAATGCAAATGTAATACACGCAGGCTTTTGTAGATGCAAAGTTACCAAATTTCAAGGGGTTTTACTTTTATGCCTTGTTAACTTTTAGAGTTGGAACTCAAGAAAGTGTAGAGTTTTGTTCAAAGCTTACAAACAAGAAGAACAAAAACTAACATCCTGTTCCTTTTTAAGATACTGCCTACTTGCCCAAATTAAGCCATGTGTTCAGAATCTGATTGCTGCCAGACAGAAGGGTGTATTGGAAGACAAAAAAAAAAAGAAACATCAAGTTATGTATCATCACCACTCGCTTTTTCTAGGACCCATGGGTTCAATAGGCGGGATTCACAGTTTCAGACGAAGCTAAAGTAGAGCTATTAGGAGACGGAGAGGTATCTGAAGACGCCTCTGTAATTCCAGCGGAGTACTTTTTGACCCTCATTGTAATGAGAACACTAGAGAGTAGCCCAAGTAGAGGGAAGACATATCCCCAGGCTTGAGTTTTTGGTTTACCGGCTACTGAAGCCACAGCCATACCAGCGAGGCTACCCACAGATGCATTCTGCAAGATCATCGGGAGGCAACCAATAAGCGTGGGGAAGAGAAAATCAGCAAGGAACCGGACTTGCGTTGCTGCTAAGGCGTAGTTGATCACGTAAGAAGGGATGGGCGAGAACCTTGCAAGTAGAACAAACTTCCAACCATCTCGCTCCACCCCTCTTGAGAGAATGTTGAAGTACTTGTTATTATGTGCCCACGCTGTTGCTTTGCTTGAACTCTTGAAAACAAACCTGATAAAATAAAAATAAAAAACAACCAAATCACTATCAGCTGGATGGAATGTGTACGAAAGGTGCATTACAGGACACAATCTAAAGCTAACAACCAACAAGAAAGAGATTATTATTCTCTGTCTCCTATCAAAAGCTTAAAACTTGACAATATACAAAGGGGGAGAGTGGTCTTATAGCAATGAATCAGAGACAAAAAATCTGAATCGAGATCAATTACGTAACAAAAAAAAAAAAAAAAAAAAAAAGTCAATTTCGCAAAATTATCAACACATAGCAGAGAGAAATGAATAAAAGCAAAGTTGTGAGATTCAGACCTGCCGATCCAGAAGGAGAAGGAAGCGGCGAGGACTTTAGCGGAGAAGACGCAGAGAAGAGCAGGGAGGAAGCCGAAGAGAATAGAAGCGCCAGCTTCAAAGAAGACCGCGTGAGGGAGGCATAGCGCTAGGGTTACGGTGTGAACCGCTACATACGTCGGAATCGCCCAAATCCCGAGCCGATCCGACCATTCTTTCAAAGCTTCTAACGCTGCTTCCTTGCTCCATCCCGTGCCTTGCCTCGCGATTACGGCGATTATCGCCACCGTCGCAGCGATCAAAATCCATTTCTTCATTCCCGAGCCTAACAACAGAAGAGCGATCTCGGGAGAGAGTTTCTAATAGTCGTTTATGTAAATGCCCCATTTCGAAAGAAAATAAAAACAATTACTTTATTTTTTATTTTTGGGAAATTTTTCTAACAGATGGTTGATTATTAAGCTACCCTTAATGAAAATAAAATATTACATTTAATTACCATTATTAAAGATTATTTTCCTTTCTAGTATAATTCTTATATAACATAAAATATATTTTCAAAGTAATAAACAGAGATACCTTTAGTTAATTAAAAATGTTTTATAATTAGTATTATTGAGATGCTTTATTCATTTTTGTTTAATCTTTAGTTGAATAAAAATATTATATAGTTACAAAAATAAAAATGTTTCTATAAAAATATTTCACTTATATAAATCTTTATTTTAATAAATATTCAATTTTCTTTTTAATTTAATTTTTTATAATCCAGTAAGTTAATAAAATACCTAAGAAAATCTGACTTTGAAGATGATTTAAAATAATTTTAAGTTTAACATTTATAAATCTAAAGTGTAAAATTACTTAGAATTTACAAATATTTTAATTATTGTAAATATTGATATGCATTTATGAACTTTAAAAATTTTGCCGGCTATTTTTATTAATTCAACTTCAAACAAATCATTGCTTTTTCCCTGATATTTTGGAGGAAATCAACATATATCAAATAATTAATAATATTACCTAGGGGTGTTCAATCCGGATATCGGTTCGGTTTAGGTTTGGTTTTTTCGGTTTTCGGTATTTCGGTTAGTAAAATATAACTACCATTCTAAATCCATATTTACTTCGGTTCGGTTCGGTTTATATACCGTCGGTTTTCGGTTTATTCGGTTTTATACCAAAAAACATAATTATTTAGTTTGGATCATATTGTCAACACAGTCATTTATTAAAAATATATTACATGTTCAAATAAATGAACAAAAAAGTAAAAAAACGCTTCTACCATCAAATAAAATAATCAAATCTATAATTAAAATCAGAGCCTGAAATTTTGAAAATAAAAATATGAAACAAAACAGAAACATGAAAGAAAATTTTTTTCACTCTTCCATATTTAGTGTTCATTAAAGTCATGCTTTTTCGATTGAACGTGAAACTCTGTTTGTTTATAGATAAGAAAAAAGTTATGAAAATTTTCCATTAATTATTTTCTATCAAATTTATAATCTTCGTATTAATTTAGTGAATACTAAAATAAAACACAAAGATAAAAAAAACTTAAAAATAAGATGTCTGAATTGCGATGCATTGTTATTTAATTATAGTTCAATTGTTTTACAAATTGTTCTTTATTACTATAACATTACGGTAATAGTTATTAACACAAATTTAACTTATATAACAAATAGATATTCATGTATTGTTATAAAATAGATACGTATTTACATGTTTCTACTTTTAGTCGGTTTTGTTTGGTTTATTCGGTTTAATCGGTTATATACCAAACCATATCCAAATCCTACGGTTTTTATAAAATTATATTCATTCGGTTTATATGGTATATACCAAAACCAAACCATATTGTCTATTTCGGTTCGGTTCGGTTCGGTACGGTTCGGTTTTACCATATTGAACAGCCACCAAAAGACACTTTCACATTTAAGATGAAAAACTGAACTAAAACGACATACAAAACCAATCCAATTTTGGCTTAAAAATAATCAAACATAGCTAAACTTCAATTTGATGGAGTATATGTAACTTTAATATACTCACAAAATGAGTAAATAAACTAATCCAATTTCTTATGTCCAAAAGTAAAGGTTTAATTAAAATAAAACTCTTTTATCTTTATAGTAATAGCTTATTTATTTTGTACATATAAATTACGGGATACCTCAAAACATAATAATAAATAAAAATAAAATAATAACTAATTTTCATGGTTTAGTTCCTTTTTACAATATATATGTGCATAATATTTCAAAATATTATATTTATATTCATTTATGTAATTTTGAATTGATCGACACTTTATCTTATTTTTTATATTTGATTCTAAAAACAAATATTATATACAAAATCACATATCTAACTGAAAATAATATGATATTATTTAAAATTATATTTACACATATAAATTTCAAAAATAATTTAAAATGTAAATAAGATATTAGTTAATTTTATATATTTACTTTATAATATGGAATCAAAATTTGATAGGAAACCCCCACAAATTTCTATTTGTATATATATATATTATGTTATACATAATCTTACTAAAAATTATTTATTTATCTATGAGAACAACCAACCTAAATAAAAATAGCGAAATTAATCAAAATTTAAATCTATTTAGAAAAATAATATTGTAGTTAAATTAGGGGGAACATATGCAATGTAATATACTCAAATGATAACTAAACTGGCTAGATATTATATATCTAAAATCATATGTCTTTTTTTACAACAGCTGCTAAACTGAGTAACTACGCCAGCCGGTTCGGAGAGCCAAACCGGTGGTGTTGAATCGACATAAAACATAGATGTAGGAGAACTTCTCGCACCACATGTAAGTCTGTCTGCCAAAAACAAAAACAATGACATTAATGAATAATATATGAATATGGTCTATATAAAATATGCTTGATTATATTTTTCTACAAAAATCAGCCATATAGTTATGTTATCTATCTTCTATAATAATAAAGGAGAGTATGATATCTCCACAATCATCCATCTCAGCATATAGCATGGGGCAATTAGTGACACGTGTCACCTTAAATAAATCTTAAATGAAACAAATTATTTCGTTCTAAAAAACCATTACGAGCTTTCTCACTGTTTATGACTTTTGTTCGGGCTTATATCAAATTGTCTTGGCCCATTTAATTAAATACATCTTTACTTTTTGCTGTGTCGCCTCGATGTCGTCGGAGACATCCTCAACGTTTTGTTTTCATTTTCCAAACGATAATGCCGTAGATGTTAATGATGGGAAGCAATCAAAGCATCCCAGTACTTGGTCCATTCAGCTTCCTGTCCATCCGTTGCAATGTATTGCACCCTTACGAAACCCTCAAACAATCTAATCGTTCGACAATCTTCGGAACATGTACATGCCACCCATTGTCTATATGTGTACTCGACTCACTCTATTTAGTTCTCCTTTTTTCAAATTGTCTATGCACAGAGAGGAACCATCGCGCCGGAGCTGTGAAAACTAAGGCTTATCATGGTGCGACCAGAGAAGCCCCTAAGACCAACAGTGGGATTGATGTTGTTGGGATGGTTGAATGAACTGCAGCTGCCACTCCACCTTTACCTGCTCACATGGAATTAATGCTGACATGATTCCTCTTCCTGAAGAGGTGTGCGCTGGGAATTCCATTGACTAACAATCCATTATGCAGGCCGGTTATTTCTCACCGTAACATCTGGATCACATATCTACTTTCACTATAATACAGATGTTGGAAAAGAATACTATGAAAAGTAAGTCACTCTGAAACTAATATTACATATCCACCACATCATGTGCATCAAATATATTGGTCTATGAATTGCTCTTACATTTTCTGTCCTGTCACTTTTATCTTCCTGCAGGTTGGTTGGGGGTACCACAAACTAGACTGTCTCTTCATCTAAGCTTCTTCATGCACAGAAAATAGAACCTCTCATCGTTCTGAGCTCAACCTTATCACATCTGAACCTCAGGTCAACGTATAAAAATCTACCTAAAGATACTCTTTAAGTTGTCCATTCTAATTGTTGTTGTTCTATAATTGATTGCAGATAATTGAGTTCCTCTGTACGCTAAAGTTACTGGAATTCAGACAGAGAAATGATGGCGTTATATTGGTTGCTCAAAATGTTCGAAGAAGCTCCAGCGAGAAGGCAGAGATATTCTGTAAGCTGAGGACAAGCAAGTAACAGCTTAGCTCTGCCCGGAATTAACTTTCATGGAAAATAACAAAATTATACCATCCTGACTATCTTTCCATACTTCACAGGCCAGAAATCTAAAACAGATACGCACATAGCTACGAAATGTTGTCTCTGAGACCCCGCAAATGTTTGAGACAAACGACTGTTATTAGTTTATTTCACTATGTATCTCTACAGACTCAGGTTTGTATTGACAAGCTTTTTCATGAGAAGAACAATATGCATTTACAAAACATCTTCCTTATTGTTTTCATATCGTTAGAAACATTGAATACGTTCCTGCAATTTTTCTGTGATTTTTTCTTCATGGGTTTACATTCCCCTGTCCCTAGAAACATTCAAAAGTACACATAAAGATATTGGTTTAATGTTTGTGCGTTTGTGTGTTTTTGACTACGTCCCGCATATATTATATAAGTTAATTGTATGAGAAATCTATAGCATAAAATTTTACAGGAAAATATAACAAACCTACAAACACAATGTAATTTACCTATAAGTGGCTCGCTCACCCATGGGTCTTCTTCGTTAGGGCTGCCACAAGCCCTCATAAGCGTATTCCAAAAAACGGTCACAATAAATAGACAATAACACAAACTCTCAATTATGAGCTACTCGGCTGTTACCTCACCCACCCCTCTACAAACAACCAAGTGGGGGTTATTAAGTCTACAATAATATGTCATCCAAACAAGATCACTAAGAGATACGACCACTGCTATTATTTTATAAGAGAACTAGATTTTGAGCCGCTCTTTAAAAGCGCCGATAATTTTTTACTATTCTGATAAAATTCGATTGAGTTTATAACTTTTATTTTAAAATAATAATTTTAAAGTTGTTCTAATTGAATTTTAAAAAAAAATTTCTATTATACTATTTGATTTTCTTATCCGACAGACCCGTGAATCGATAGATCCAGTGACCTGTGTATAATCCGGTTCAAATTTAGTAAAACGAATTTTAACTAAAAATTCTAGAAAACCAGTAAAAATCTAAAAATATGTACGATCCGATATCATTATTATGTAAAAAAAATATAATAAATAAAAAAATTCAAAAAAAATTATTTATATATTCATATTCGATCGTTAAATAATACTATGCACTAAAAAGTATATTTAAATTTAATGGAGTGTATAGTTTGCATAAAAATTAGAATTATTATAATTCACAAAATATGGAAAGTATTAATTACCATAAATATAGGGAATATTCATATTATTAATTTAAATAAGTAATATTTATATTAAAATTAAATGTCAATGACAGGACATTGTAAATAATTTCGAAATCAAAGGCATAATCCTAATAGGAATTATGCTTTAATAGTATAAATGACTAAGTTCATCGACTTTATTTGAATACTAGGGGGTTGTCCGCGCTTCGCGCGGAATATTATTTTGTTATGGTTAAATATGATGTTTTTGGATGATGTAATTATGTGGTCAATATTTATCTGTGAAGAGCATGATTTAATATTTTATTGTGTTATGTACGTAGTATTAGGTTATAGATTAATATATTATGTGTTCGTCTTTTCAATAATGTGTTGTTGTGTGTATAGTAGTATTTGTTAGTGGTGAATTGAGCTTCTAATGTAAAGCATATTGAATTTCAATCACTTTGAATTTAAGCATTTGTTGATTCTAACATTAACGGTTTCGGCGTTAAAATTGTATTTCATATTTTTACATTTTTGAACATTATTCTTTTTTAACAACATTGAACATTATTCTCGCATATTTTGACTTGAGCCGTCACCATCTATGTATTTATTTACATTTCCGGTATGCAGTGTTTCTTACCGCCACCGGAAAAGGCTCACCTTTGTTGCTCTTGTTTTTCCTCTTCTTCTTCTCTTGTGAGATTATCTGATATTTGTTGTAGATCAGGTTTATGAGTTCCAAGTTGTGCAAATGTTTCTCATGATGTTGTACGCTGTTCTGATCAATATTTTTCCTCTTTTTCCTTAGATTTGGCTAATGTTAGGAACTACATCTCTTTGGGTTGGGTCAGAGTTTAGTTGTCTTCCTCGTAGTTGGCTTGCCGTTGATAGTCCCTGCTAGTCTTGGTTTTCAAGATCTGGTTTTTGGTGATCTGACTTTTATGTTCTCTTCATAGCTCGGGGATGACTCCACAGTTTGTTGATTTGTATAGTCTCTTTTTCTTTCTTTGTTCTCTCATCTCGTTGCACTTTTCATCGCTGGTTGTGTCTCTGGTGGCTCTCCATTTCACATATATGTCACTCAAGGTTTGGATAGTGTTTTCCTTCGTATATGTTTTGTGGGCTTGGAAGATTATTTTTTGTCTCAAACTTGAGCTCTGATTTCTCTATAGTTGGCTTCCATTCTCCTTCCCTTATGTTGCTTTTCTTCTTCTCCTGCTTCCTTTGGTATAGGTGTATGGAGTTAGTCTTTTGGTGCTTTGGTCTCTTCTATTCAGAGCTTTGTGGTTCTTCGTTGGCATAGGCTCCTTGTATGTGGTTGTTTTGTTTGTGAGGTGATTCATACCTTTTAGCTGGTGGTTGTGCATTATGCATGTGTTTTCCTGTTTCGTGGTGACTTTGGTCCGGTGATTATTCTTTCTCAATCCTTTTTTTGGTGTTTTGGATTGGTGCTTGATCGCGTTCATTTGTGCTTCAGGCTTTTATTGAGTAAGTGTTACTATAGTATTCTATTTTTTATTTGTGATTGTGGAGATTTAAGTTTAGATTATGTGTCTTACTCTAGTTTTTTTTAGTTTAGTTATTTTCTGATTTTTAATAGTAAAATAAATTATAATTTGTAAATAAAATAATAGAAAATTAATAAAAAATAATAAAATAGTAAAAATTTATGTTTTTTTAGTTGTGAATAAATAAAATATTTAAAATCTATTTTTATTTTTTTTTATTTTTTCTTTATTCATCTCCAATTTTATTGACTAATAAAATATATTATAAAACTTCACATAATAATAGTTAGTGTAAGAAAAATAATAGTGCACAATTAGAAAGTACAAAGCCAAATTGCAATAGTGTAAAAGAAGAAGGACCTAAAATGTAAAAATAAAAATACATGTGGACACATGTCACCAAACCCCCTTGCCACTTGTCATAAGGAGAGAAAAAGCTAACTTTATATATATAGATAGATAATTCAAAATCAAGCAACTACTATGAACTAGGTACATATAACTTAATGTGAGATTTATATCTCCTACTAATACAATTAATGTGAGATTATACATTAAAAATATAATTCAACATCAACCAACTACTATGAACTAGGTACATAAAACTTAATGTGAGATTTATATCTCCTACTAATAAAAAAATTACATCGCTCTTTTACGATAAAAATAATACTAAATTATCTATGTCATTTTTTCCAAGATTTTAATTTCATTATGTTATACATGTGAACTTTCCCATAAACAAAAACAAACACATGCATTTACATGTTTTTTTTTTGGAACATCAATTTTACTCTATGTTTTAAGTTCAACTATATTTATTTTGGTGCAGTTATCAACTATTTATTCTATTTTTATTGAATCGATCAATGAAACCACTTATACTATTCATCTTTGACATAAATAACTTCAAAATAAAGTAATACACTACTATCTCTAACCACTATCAAATGAAACCACTTATACTATTCATTAGAAAATTATTAGAGAATAAAACATATGAATCCGGCGCGTAGCGCCGGAATACCATTAGTTAAAATATAAAATTAGATCGACCACTATATTTAATAACAAAAACTTAATGCACTTTTAAAATAGCATACCGATCATTCATATTGATAGCCTATTTTCAACAGTGTGGTACAAAAATCTAAATTAACAAATTTTAACTGTTAGAGATCAAAAGTTTAATTCAAAATATTTTGTTAAATTAATATTACAAATTTAATACAAGTTTATT
Organism: Brassica napus; assembly: GCF_020379485.1. Lineage (NCBI taxonomy): Eukaryota > Viridiplantae > Streptophyta > Magnoliopsida > Brassicales > Brassicaceae > Brassica > Brassica napus. Next base: position 2,481,329 of record NC_063449.1, on the reverse strand, counting down.
TTAGTAAAAATTGAAATATACATTTACATTTTAAATAATTACAAATTAATTAAATATTTATTAGGTTTGTTTAAGTGAAAAACAAAATATATATTTATATTTTAAATAAATAAAAAAGTAATCAAATTATTTAAAATGTTTTCTTTAATAAAAAATGAAATACATATTTATATTGTAAATAAAAAGATATGAAAAGATTTTATTCAGATGTAATTCAGAAAATATGGAATATCTATCACACATGAAATAAGTCATGACTTCTATTTTAATAGAATATATATAAAATAAGCTTGATTATATTTTTCTAAAAAAAACTATCATATACTTATATTATTAAAATATAAAATTAAACCGACCACTATATTTAATAACATAAACTTAATGCCTTTAATAACATTTGTTGACAGATTATTCATATTGATAGCTTATTTTCAATAGTGTGGTACAAAAATCTAACTTAACAAATCTTAAATATTAGAGATCAAAAATTCAATTGAAAATATTTTGTTAAATTAATATCACAAATTTAATACAAGTTTATTTTAGTAAAAATTGAAATATACATTTATATTTTAAATAATTACGAAATTAATTAAATATGTATTAATTTTGCTTAAGTGAAAAACAAAATATACATTTATATTTGAAATAAATATTAAAGTAATTAAATACTTTAAAATGTTTTCTTTAATGAAAAAATGAAATATAAATTTATATTTTAAATAGAAAAGTATGAAAAGATTTTAGTGAGATGTAATTCAGAAAAATATGGAATATCTATTTGATTTTTTTTTAGATTAATTAAAACAATTCAAATATGGATACAAAAATTCATTCAAATAATTTTTTAAGAGATGGTCCAAAATGAAATATCACACATGAAAAAAAAGTTATGACTTCTATTTTAATGGTGTAGATTTTTTTAAAATATTAATATACCTTTAATTTAAAATATATTGTAGTAGGTGAGAAATAATGATTTTTAGTCTTATTTAATTTAAAAATCTTAGAGATGAGAAATAATGATAAGTGGCGGACAAAGGAGGTTTTAGGCAAAGAGAAGGAGAATGCTGGTTCTTCGCGCTCCCACGGGACCTGTCTCCGCCGCCAGATTCATCACCAAACCCAACCCTCGTATTCCTTCTCCGGATCCATGGCTCGGACTGGTTCCCTCCGCTAACACTCGCCGTCGGCGACGCGTCGTCCTCACTCTCTCTAACTCTGACTCAAATGGAAGCGTAAAATCCGCCACACCTCCATCTACAGGGGACGACACAGTCTTCGTCGGGCAAGAGAATGTTCCGCTCGAAGGCGTTATTCAATTCGATAAACCAAAGGCAGATGCTTCAATCAAGAAATGGGGGTAAAGGTTTCTGCTTTATTGCTTTATTGTTTGTATTGTTTTCTTTAATTCCAATTGTGTTGTTGTTTTCTTCAGCCGTGTGGCTTTACTTGCTGGTGGGGATGTTTTGGCTTTGCTTATCTTCTCTGCAATTGGGAGATTCAGCCATGGATTCCCTGTGTTTAGCTCCGACACTCTTCACACAGCTGACCCTTTCATTGCTGGTAACGTTCTTCCCACACAGTAAGCTTTTGGTTGAAATGGAATGACAAAATTGCGTTGGCAGGATGGTTTCTGAGTGCTTATTTCTTGGGAGGATATGCGGAGGAAGGGAGAGGAATGAAGGGTCAGTCAAAAGCTGTGGTAGCAGCCGCTAAATCTTGGGCTCTCGGTGTTCCGGTAAAACTACATTTACCAAAAGTGAAAACTAGCAATGTTTGGCCTATATGTGTCTGTCTATGTTTGGTTGAGAATAAACCTTTTTAACTTTTGTTATGTATAATTCTTGTGGAGTTGATTTGTTTTATGTCAATTGATTTAGCTTTGGGATGTTATCTCTTAACTACCATTTCATGTGTCCACTAAACTGTTTTAGATTTAACCATTGTCAATAGTTTTTCTATATTTGGTTCAAACATGAGGTTTGCTATTTCTATCTATGTTTGGTTTTTAGAAACGATGCTCCGAGTTTTGGTTGATGATTTATCTTATCTCTAATCAGATTCAGGTAAATAAGTTTATCTTTTCTTTAATCAGTCCATTGTTGTGTAGATTTTTTTTTTTTTTTTTTTTATGTCAACTGGCATGTAGTTTTAGGATGTTAGTGTCTCTGTTAACTTTATGTTTATGTGTTCCGCTAAACTGTTTAAGCTTCTTCATCTCCTTACAGCTTGGGGTGATCATAAGGTCAACCTCGTCAGGCCACATCCCATCTTATAGCTTTATCTTGGTGACAATGGGAAGTACTGCTGTTTTACTTATTGGGTGGAGAGCACTATTATTCAGTGTGCTTCCTTCAGAGTCAAAGAAGAAAGATGATACATATCGAAAAGGCAGCGCATTCGAACTATTTGAGGTATAAAAAATACACTCTAGTTCTGAAAAGTTAACATCATCCTGTAATTGCAGTTTGCATGTCCATTGTTTTTGTACCAGATTTCATTTTTAGTTTTCTTGCATATGGTCATTATTTATCCATCTTCACCATCTGTCCAAAGGTATTGATCTGACTTCATGTATGTTGTTGCAGTTGCTTACTTCATTAATAAGACGGTGGTAATGGAGCTTCGCATCCATGAACATACGGGCGGATGGGAAGTTCATATTCTATATGCATATATCTCATCCTGTCAGCAGAGGATATATTTGAAAAGTTCCAGGACCAACTGTAATATTTATATATAGTTGCAGTGAGCGATGTCATTACTTGTGCCAGGCAATTCTTACCTGTTGTCCCAAACAATTTCTATAATGTATGAATCCTCGAAAAGAGTCACTTAAGCACACCAAAATGTCAAACAATAGTGAGTTTCCAAGTGATGGAATCAATTGGCAAGTAAACAATTATTAAGATAACGTGAGAAAAATGAAACACTGTAAATGTAAAATTTACAACTCAAAATTACTACCAGCAAAATTTCTTTGAAAGACGAATGGTTGTGGATATGAACCGAAACTAATTCCTGATGATGATGATGATAATGATAATGATGATGATGATAATATCTTCCTTGGAGCCTCAGTATTGCAGCTTCTACACTGTCAGAACTCAAATCTTAAAGCTCCTTGTTCAACTCCATCATCTCTTCCTCAAATAGTCAAATCTACTTCTTTTTCTATTATTTGCTTCTCAGATAACTGAGTGCAGGATCTTCAATCTTATCAGCTCAAATATTTCGATAGAACTATACGGTAGTTCATTGGACCAAACTCGCATGTTCTAGCTATATTATAATTTATAACACTAGATCTTCATCCGCGCTTCGAAAGAATGAATTTTTCTTTGGATTGTAAACAAAATTTGTGAATTAGTATTTTGGAATTGGTGTACATTATTATGTTACAAAGTCATTATATCGAAGAATGGTATTTGTTTAACATTATATAATTTATGGAATAGTTTATATAATATTTTGTATGTACAGTCTTATATAATTCTATTTTAGGCCTGGACATTTTACCGGATCCAAAAAACCAAACCAAAATCAACCCGGAAGTATAGTTGTGGTTTGGGCCCGAATCCAAGGCGAAGTACATATTTGATTTTTTTTCTTCGAACTGCGGTATCTGTTCAATTATGGATCCTACCCGAGACACAACCAGTATCCCGAGACCGAACCGGTATCTAAATTACCTGAAATTTTTTGTGCATATTTTGGTATTTCGGATATGTATTCGGTATTTTAAATGTGTTTTCGGTATTTTGAATACTTTTTAAGTTTCGGATCCAGGTTTCCAATTATAGTTTCGGGTAAAATTTCAAAAAATTTAAAAAGTATTTTGGGTATTAGGAAATGTTTTTCGGGTATTTTTGTGTTTCAGTATTTTTAAGTTTTCGGGTACTTCAAGTCTTTTTCGAGTCTTAAAAATTCCAAACCAATTCGGATCCGTTACGTACCCAAAATTTATAAGTATTTTATAGGTATATGATTTTTGGACCTGGACCCCAAAGGAATCGACCCAAATCTAACCAGAAAATTTTAAATAGTACATAGTTATGTCCAAATGTTTAGGATCCGAAAAACCTAGAATTGAAAGGAACCAATCCGCACCCAGCCAGACGACCCGATGCCCAGACCTATTCTCAAACATTATATTTTATGTGCAGTTTATAAGAGTTATATTTGTTGAGTTCGTGAGACTTAAGATTTTCTTGGTAAATTTTGGCTAATTTAATAGTATAACTTTGTAAAGTGTTTTAATAGTATACTAGGTGTTTTCCTGTACCATGTGCAGTGATAAAATTTTAAATTATATTTAAAAATAAAAATTTGTTAATATTTTAGATTTTATTATTTTAAAATAATATTTTAATAAAAATATTAAATACTAATTTAGTTAAACATAGAATTAAAATAAATAATTTGATTTATTTTAAATTGTATTCAAGATCTATTTAAAACTATAATTTACATAGATTTTCATTTATTTATTTTGGTTAAGATAAATTAAATTACTTTAAAACAGTAAAATTGATATAATTTTTTTATAAATATCAAAATTGAAAATTAAAATTAATTCCTAAAATTTGTAGATATCAAAAATAAACAAATGATATTACGATTAAAAATTTAATTTTTTTTAAAAAAGATTGTATAACATTTTGAAAATATTTTTTAATAATAAAATTTTAATGATTATAAAAATATATTTAAATACTATTTCGAAATTTTAAAATCTTTTATATTTCCCTTGTCATAATATTTAATGACATATTTGAATAGATTTACTTTATCAAAAGTTACCAAAAATTAAAATTAACATTAAATGTAGTTGTCCATGTCACTTTTAACTATAAGCCATGTCATCAATTTTAGTATGGCATGTCACATTTTTTTGGTGAGAGTGATTATGGAGATGACATGTATGAAATCACTTCACAAATAATGTCTAGGGGATAGCTTATATTAAATAAAAAAGTCTTTTAAACCGTTTAATAAAAAAATAATTTAATGTAAAATATATAATTTTGATTTTTTACATATGGTTTGCTAAAGTGTTTGTATTAAATTTGATTTTGTAAATATTTGGAGCTATATAATGTAAGATGACACAGTATTATATGATGTACGATATATGCTAACTTTTAAATGAGTTTTGAAATCTATTAAGGTTAATAAACTTATTGGATTTAAATAGTATATCTACAGTATATTGTTTTTTTTTGGTTAAAACATTTTGTAACAATATATGATATATATTGGGTTTTTAAAATAAGGTGAAAATATAAAAATATACAATTTTCCTTTTTCTTTTTTTGGAACACATTCAATTTTCAATTTGTTATAAATTTAGTTGCCTTTAAAAATTAGTTGACTCAAACGAATGATACAGGTTTGGTATAATGTTTCCGTGAACAAAATTATTTTGTATGTTAGAACTGTAAGTTTCTGTTATTCATTAATCATAAAGTGTGTTCATTTATATAAGGATTACAAGATGTATAAAAATGAAAGTATCCAAAACCTAAACCAACTAGTATTTGGAAAACTACTAATACATAATATGAAAAAATTACAAGGAAAAGAAATCCTAATCATACAAGGAAAAGGAAAACATGTATGTGGCCGCCTCTCTCTCTCCTATCTCTCTCTCCTATCTCTCTCTCATGCGGATGGGCCGGTTTATGGACCGGACGGGTTATGGACATCCATCAATTGATTTATAACACCCCCCCCCCCTTGGATGCCATAACCATACAGGGATTGTAATACGCTTAATGTTGCCTCATTAAAACCTTATCAGGAAAACCCAGTGGGACAAAACCATGATAAGGAAAAAGAGTACAACACGTACTACTTCCCCTGATGTGAACCTCAGTGGAGGTCTTTCAGCCTACACATCCCAATCTGATGCGTGAGCTTCCTGAACGTGCATGTAGGAAGTGCTTTAGTAAACAAGTCAGCCGAATTTTCACTGGACCGTACTTGGACCACTTTGACCTCTCCGGTCTTTTGCAAATCGTGGGTAAAGAAGAACTTAGGCAAAATATGCTTTGTCATGTCCCCTTTGATATAACCATCTTTGAGCTGAGCAATGCAAGCCGTATTGTCCTCGAAGATAACGGTCGGCTCTTTGCACTGGACCATCCCACAATCTGATCGGATATGTTGGGTCATCGACCTCAACCAAACGACCTCGCGGCTGGCCTCATGAATGGCCAATATTTCCGAGTGATTGGATGATGTGGCCGCGATGGTCTGTTTCATGGAACGCCATGATATGGCCGTACCTCCATGTGTAAAGACATATCATGTCTGCGATCGTGCTTGATGTGGATCTGACAGATACCAGCATCAGCAAAGCCAACTAAACCATCTTTGTTATGGTTAGTATAATATAGACCCAAGTCTTTCGTTCCTTGCATGTAACGAAGAACATGTTTAATCCCATTCCAGTGCCTCTGGGTCGGACATGAGCTAAACCTAGATAGTAGGTTCACGGCAAAGGCTATATCAGGCCGTGTGTGAGTTGCCAAGTACATTAAAGCTCCTATGGCACTGAGATAAGGCATTTCGGGACCAAGGACATCCTCATCGTCCATCTTGGGACTGAAGGGATCAGTGTCCAGGCCGAGTGATCTCACGACCATGGGACTGGTCAGTGGATGGCAATCGACCATATTAAACCTCTTGAGTACCTTTTCTGTATAAGTCATTTGATGCACAAGGATACCATCATTTATGTACTCAAGTTGTAATCCCAAACAGAATTTCGTTTTCCCGAGATCTTTCATCTCAAATTCTTTCTTAAGGTATTCAACCGTTTGGAAAATCTCTCCAGAGGTTCCAAGGATGTTCAGATCATCAACATATACTGCTATGATCACGAACCCTTGATTTTAGAATTTCTTAATGAAAATACATGGACTGATAGGGTCATTTTTATATCCCTCTTTCACTAGGTACTCACTGAGTCTATTGTACCACATTCGTCTGGATTGTTTCAGTCCATAAAGAGATTTACTCAACTTAATACAATGTTGTTCTCGAGAACTCTCTTTGTTTTTCAATTCAATACCCTCTGGGACTTTCATATAGATTTCATTATCCAGTGGACCATATAGGTATGCGGTTACAACATCCATTAACCGTAAATTCAGACCCTCTCTCACGGCCAGATTTATTAGAAATCTGAAGGTCGTAGCATCCACCACAGGGGAGTATGTCTCCTCATAATCTATTCCTGGTCTCTGTGAGAATCCTTGTGCAACAAGTCGGGCTTTATACCTCACGACTTCACCATTCTCATTTCTTTTCCTCACAAAGACCCATTTGTATCCCACTGGTTTAATATCATGAGGTGTTCGGATTATTGGACCTAACACACCTCTTTTTCTCAGTGATTCTAACTCCACGTTTATGGCTTCTTTCCATTTAAGCCAATCTGATCTTTGCATGCATGCATATATAGACGTGGGTTCTTGATCCTCATTTTCCATAAGTTCAAGTGCTACTTCATAAGAAAATAAATCATACATGTCGACATGTTTTCTGTTCCACTGTTTCCCAGACAAGACATAGTTTATTGAGATCTCATTATTATCTATCCCATCAGTACCATGAAGCAAGGCGTCCAAGCAACATTATTTGGCACATCAGGGCCGGCCACATCAGTGGCATCAGGTCCGGCCATGTCTAAAGCCGGGTCGGACGCGGCCACATCACGGGCTTGATCGGCTGCGGCCGTGTCTGGTGTCTTATGAACCTCGGTTGCACCTTTTTTTTATTTTTCGAGGGTTCTTATCTTTGGAACCTATTGGTCTACCACGTTTCACACGTTGGTTAGACTCTGTAGCAACTTGATTGTGTCGCTCTTGAACATCAATTCTTATTGGTGCATTAGCAGCTGGTATATATGACTTTGTCACTCTTTTCGGGTCAGCAAAGGAATCTGGCAATTGATTAGCTAGCTTTTGTAAATGAATGATCTTTTGAACTTCTAGATCACATTCTTGAGTTCCAGGATCTTTCCAAGAAATGGATGTTTGATTCCATGAAATTTCTTTTACCATTTTACTGCTATCTCCCCTTAATGTTGGATGTTTGGATTCATTAAAATGACAATCCGTGTATCTGGCCTTAAACAAATCACCCATAGTTGGCTCAAGATACTTCAAAATCGTGGGGGAATCAAATCCAACATATATCCCCATCCTCCTTTGAGGTCTCATCTTTGTTCTCTGTGGTGGAGCTATTGGTACATAAACGGCACAGCCGAATGTCCTAAGATGGGATACGTCTGGCTCATGACCCGTAAGTAATTGTAATGGGGAATACTTATGTTCACTTGATGGCCTGATGCGTATGAGTTCGGCCACGTGAAGGACCGCATGTCCCCATGCTGAGACCGGAAGTCTCGACCTCATGAGTAATGGTCGAGCTATGAGCTGTATGCGTTTTATAAATGATTCGGCCAAGCCGTTCTGTGTATGTACATGTGCCACGGAGTGTTCCACACTTACCCCCATGGATATACAATAATCATTAAACGCTTGGGAAGTGAACTCACCAGCATTATCAAGACGTATAATCTTTAAAGGAAAATCTGGAAAATGAGCTCGTAATCGAATTATCTGAGCAAGCAACCTGGCAAATGCCAAGTTTCTGGTCGACAGGAGACAAACATGCGACCATCTAGTGGACGCATCAATGAGGACCATGAAATATCGAAATGTTCCACAAGGTGGGTGAATTTTGTCCACAAATGTCTCCTTGAATTCTTTCCAGAAAGTTTATAGTCTCTTTAGTGACTTTAACTAGTGATGGCCTAGAAATGAGTTTCCCTTGGGAACAAGCAACACACAATGGGTGCTTAGGGATAATTCGTTTCTCTTTAAGAGAATGGCCGTTTGAGTTCAGGATTAGTTTACGCATCATGGTCGAACCGGGATGGCCAAGCCGGTCGTGCCATAGAGTGAAATTGTCGATTGCCTCTTTATTCAAAGTGGCATTAGCTTCGATCATACTGACTTTAGTATGGTAAAGACCAGTAGATAGTGCGGGTATGGATTCTAAGACTTTCTTATTGCCATGGACAATTTCAAATATTTGAAGAGATTCTTTGTTTCCTTTGCCCTTGGTTTCAATATGAAATCCATTCGTACGAATGTCTTTAAAGCTTAGTAAACTTCTCTTAGAATTGGGTGAATACAAGGAATCTGATATCTCAAGATGTGTACCCATAGGCAACAGGATATTGGCATGGCTGTGCCCCTCTATGAGACTAGCAATACCTGCAATGGTGGAGATGGTGGCGTTTTTAAGAGTTAGGTTAATGAAGTATCTCTTATCTTCTAAGATCGTGTGGCTTGATCCACTGTCCACAACGAGTACATCCTTGTTCTCGTTCATTTCTAAAACAAGATTCAAAAGGATGCTACTTAGAGACTTCATATTTAAAACTTTTTCATTTCTTATTAAGCTTTCAAGTTCAAAGAAATGACAACATGGAAACACAAAAAAATAGAATTTTTAGATTACAAATGTCGAAATCACACTTCAGGCTTTGAGACAATCTGAAGTTTCATAATCCATAAGATCGTCTTTGTCATGATCGAAGTCCTTTTCATTGTCTTGATAAACCATATGGGCTTCATGATTCTTCCCTTTCAAACTCTCTTGATAGAGATCAACAAGATGCTTGGGAGTCCTACAAGTCTTATCCCAATGATTGCCCATACCACATCTATGGCACACTGATTTACTTGAGTTGGTCGAGTGTTGAGGTTTGAACGAAGATCCACGGCTGCGACCATGGCCTCTTCCAAATGAGCCACGATCACGTCCCTGATCTCGTCCATTTTGATTCCCTCGTCCGCGGCCAAAGGAACTTCGGCCACGGCCACGTCCATATCTACTTCCTCGACCACGGCCATGATAGCCGTTTCCTTGGACATGATGGGACTCTTTATTGTCCTCAGTAGTGTGTGCTTCGGGTGGTGCTGCTGAGCCAACAGGTCTCATCTCACTGTTTCTCATTAGTAATTGATTATTCTGCTCAGCAAGCAATAGACAAGAGATAAGATCAGCATAGGTCTTAAAACCTTCTCACGGTACTGTTGTTGTAACAGCACATTACTTGTGTGGAAAGTGGAAAATGTTTTCTCAAGCATATACTCATCCGTAATACTTTCACCACACAGTTTCAACTTTGAAACGATCTTAAACATGGTCGAGTTGTACTCGTCCACGGACTTATAGTCTTGGATTCTTAGATCTCTCCAATCAGACCGAGCCTCGTTCTCTAGTGATCATATCTCGATTTCAATTCGTTCCAAAGATCTAGTTGATTCTCAATGGTTAGATATTGATCCTTAAGACTCTCAACTATATGATGACGAATGATCATGATGGCTCTGTAACGATCCTTCTCATTAGGATTACTGTTCTCAGTGATACATTCACCGAGACCCTTGGATTTCAAGATGATCTTAGCATCAAGTGCCCACTGAAGGTAATTGTCTCCAGAGAGATTCAGGGCAGCAAAGTCCAAGTTATTGATTTTCGACATCTGAAATTATAGATTTAATTATATTAGGTCTTTTAGGAGTATTATTAGTGTTTGAATAATTAATATGTCTTACGGCCAAGACTAAACCACACGGCCACAATAGGAAACAAGCCGCACGGCTGATGAATGCATTCAGTTCGGTTTGTTCTAATGCATATGGTTTATTGTGTAATTTCAATCCTAGCATAGATGTTTCTATATGATCACACGGCCAAGTAAAGAACAAACATCATGGTTACTTGATTTTAATTCAATACCATCCTAACATGAGATTCTAAGTGCAATTGCAATCAATAAATATGATTAGGTTTAGGTATGAATGCAACAAGGCCACACGGCCACGAGTATGATCAGATCTTGAACAATTAACCTAGAATGCAACAAGGCTACACGGCCACAATTCAGATTTGATTTCAAAATAATCTCGACTAGGTTATTTAGGGTTTCAGTTTAAACAAGATAAATTCATATTCAAGTTTAAACAATCCTAATCAATAGTTCTAGGTGATCAATCAATGTTCAAATTCCAAACAATACAAATCGATTTTTTTTCAGATTAGGGTTTTGGGAATTTGATTTGATCTTAGATCAAATGAGTTTAATTTTGAGATTCAAAAACCTTCAAGGTTTTGATTTTAATTGATCAATGGATCAATCTCGTCTTTAGGGTTTGGGGATCGAACTTATAGAGCTTCGATTTACTCATCGAACTTTTAGAGCTTCGATTTACTCATCTAGGGTTTTGATCTATTGTCCTATGGCTTTATCTTAGAGATTAGGTTTTTAGGGTTTTAATTTTTACAAAACAGCCAAATTCGATTTCATGTTTTCAGAATTCGAATTACCTTTAGGTTTTGAAGATTGTAGAACCGGACCACCAAGAGAACCTCGAGCTGGACGGTTGGACGCGATCTGGAACGAGCTGGAACGCGAGCTGGAACGAGCTGGAATGGTCGCGTGCTGGGCTGATACTGAGAACGCGAGCCAACTGCTACCGGGGACGTTCGTCGGCTTCTATCGGGAACGCGCGTCTACGAGCTGGAGCGGAGATCGTCGGGATCGTGAGCGGAGGCTGAGACGGACGCAAGACGCGATCGAGTTTAGGGTTCGACAGGTTCGTCGGATTAGGGTTAGGGTTTTTGGGGTTTTGTTGATTTGGTTTTAGGCTCAGGGTGTTTAAGAGTTTTGTGCTGATAACGTGTTGTGAAACTTAGGATTTAGAACTGTAAGTTTCTGTTATTCATTAATCATAAAGTGTGTTCCTTTATATAAAGATTACAAGATATATAAAAAAGGAAAGTATCCAAAACTTAAACCAACTAGAATTAGGAAAACTACTAATATATTATATGGAAAGATTACAAGGAAAGGAAATCCTAATCATACAAGGAAAAGGAAAACATGTATGTGGCCGCGTCTCTCTCTCCTCAATAGGCCAACTCTCTATTCTCTCTCTCTCTCCTGCGGATGGGCCGGTTTATGGACCGGGCCGGTTATGTACATACATCAATTCATTTATAACATTGTACAATAAATAAGAGTATTGTCTAAAGTATTGTTAGAGAATTATAAGGTAAATTATATGGTATAATATTTTTGTTTACCGATAAATAAGAGGATTGACTGAACCACAAATTTTAATATGTATGTCACGTTATCTTTTATTGTTAGAGAAATATAGAAATATAAGGCAAGACAAAAAAAAAATAGTTAAGTCTAATGAAACGGTTAATAACCTTGTTTAATTAGATTTTTCAGAATGATCATTTTTTTGTCATCAACTTATACAGACTCATACTGACTTTGTGAACCACATCGGGAGATCTGCATCCATGTGAACAACGAAAGACGGTTGCTTCCTTACACTGCATGCTAGGCTATCCGCCTTAGTATTTTGCGTTCTTGGTACATAGATGATCTCTGATCGGAGAAAAATTTCTTTCAGGATTTTTAAATTTTCCAAATAACTTGTAAAAACTAGCCATTCTTCTGGTTCCGAAACCATCTTCACCAATTGAGAACAATCCGTTGCAAACGTGACATGAAACTGCCGTAAATTATTCATACATTCTGTTGCCCAGAGTAGCGCTTTCATCTCTGCATGGAGAGGAGAGAGACTAGCTCTAACATTTCTCGCTCCCATCAGCCCATCGAATCCTTCTAAAGTACTAAACGAACCTTCCCGGAGAAAGTATCATTCTCTTTCCAAGAACCATCTGTGAAACACCATCTTCCTAGAATTGACGGTAGTGTCATAACCTCGACGTTTTGTGTTGTCCTCTATTCATTCAATATATGTACCTCAGCCCAGAGTGTTGATTATTGTTTATGCCAACTTAAAAGTGTCCCTAGAATTAATATTCAGGTTACTAAAGACTTTATTATTCCTTCCTTTCCAAATGTACCATAGTATCCATGAAAACTGATGATCATCCATCCGAGGAAAGACTCTCCAAAAAAGATGATCCATGTTTGCGAAGAGATAAGATGTTGGGAAAATATCTGGATTTGATGGTATTTTCGAGAGAGCTCAAACCTGAAGTGCTGGAGGACATTCGAAAAACACATGGTTTATCGATTACTCATAGGCTCCACATCTTGCACAACATATGTCCCCTTGTATCCCTCTTGCATGCAGATTCTTCTTGACTGCTATAGATCCAGTCACCAATTGCCATAGAAAATGTTTTAACTTTGGTGGGCATCTTATTTTCCAACAGAATGCCTTTAGTACACCGACTGTAGGACCAAACAGTAGTGGTGGTCTTTCCTTGTCTGGGTAAACTCGTTCTGCCTGATATCCTGATTTAACCGTATATTCTCCATTTTTTTGTGAAATGCCATTCATCCCTGTCTATCATCTGAGTCCTGCTCAGCGGTATACTTTCTATAATTTTCACATCATGTGGGTCCACCAAATCCCTAATTGCCTGCAAGTTCCAAGTTCGCGAAGTGGAATTAATGAGAGAATCCACTGTAAGGTCTAGGTAGAAATTGTTGTTGGTTTTTATTGGCTGGTCTCGGGTGAGTGGTTGGGTGCCATGGATCATTCCATACAGATATAGATGATCTTGATCCACCCTTTTGATTAGTCCTTTGCTTACCAGACATCTAGCAGATACTATGCATGATATTATACAGCTCAACACTTAGTAATAAACCATTAGGCTTTCGCTTTCTAGGTTTGTCTATTGACCAGTGTCGATCGATTATTCTATAGGAATATCAATCGATACACTTGTTGAAACGTCGCCGATTATTTGATTGGAATATCGGTCGACGCTCTTGGTCAAGCGTTAATGCGCGGATTGAATATGCTCACTAAGCTTCCTATATGAGCTCTTGCCTACTCTAGCAATCTTAGCTCAGTTAGGATGGATTCAGGGTGAGATGCAAGCTATCACTTATGTCTACAACTCGTAGGGCAAGTTCTAGGTAGCTAATCTAGAAACAGACATTAATGACAATCCTAATGATCAATATCACAACTTAGCAATTTATAGTTGGGGCTAATCCATCATAACCTATTTAAACCCTAAATCTAACAAGAGAACTACTCAAACATGGTCAAACAATTCATAACAGCAATAAGGTATAAAAACTGCATAGATAAATAGATAGATATCAATGGAGTTCCAATTAAAAATCTCTTTGGATCTTCTCTCCAATCTACTAAAAATCCTAGAAAACTTTTGCTGTAAAATCAGTAAAATAAGAAAAGCACATTTTTCCTCTAACATGTTGGCAAAGCTTATATAATTAGGTTAAAACTCGTCAGGGGTAATCTTGTAAATAGGTGAAGACTTGGGCTTTAAGTCTGCTGAGACCAAACAAGCTTTCTGCGCGCTTCGCTCGATCGATGTCACGATGTGAACATCGATCGATTATTCCTCAATGTCGACTGATGGTCGTGCTCGATGGTCATCTCGGGTGCTTACTCCAAATATCTCCAAAATGCTCCAAAATCATCACTTTCCTCCAAATCACTCATGATGCTAAATAGACTCTATAATATAATAATTAGTAGTTAAAACACTTATAAACCATGGGTAAAAGTGGGTCAAATCAATGGTCTATCACTATGCCATCTCTATTTTAAGCTACCTACGGACCTATGTAACAAATTTATACTAACTCTATTGTTGAGTTTTGGTGGAGCAATGGATCCAATCATAACAAAATTTCTTATGTAGTGTGAAAAATACTCTGCAAAAGGAAAGATGAATGCGGACTGGATTGAACCAGTCCTTGTTGGCTAAACAAGCATGGCGTATTCCAGATAACCCCAACTCTTTAGTCGCCAGGATATTGAACAATAAGTACTAAAAGAATGGATCCTTTATGGATTGTTTCTTAGGCGCAAGACATTCATTCACTTGGAGAAGCATGCTCCATGGAAGAGATCTGTTGAACAAAACGATGGTTATAAGGTTTAGACAAATAACTGGAGCATAGACCCCATTCCTAGGCAACCGATGTACCACCCAGACGCTTACGTGGATTTTACATTGTGTCTTGACGCTTCTAGTTCCTAATATGGGTCTATGGAATCTGCCGAGAGCAAGTCAACCTTTGTATAGGAAGATGTATTCTTTTAAACCTGAAAACATAACGTCACAAAAAATATTCATGGGGTGTCCCTAGGGACATAGTTGACTTACATTTTCCGTCACACATCCGTTTAGAACTCCAGAGTTAAGTGTGCTTGAGCTGGAGTAGTAGAAGGATATGTGACTATCGGAAAGTGATTCGCGATACCGTGCGAGTGAGGCCAAAACACGAAAAAAGGTCGGGTGGTGATTGTATGGCTAGTAAACAATGATTTCGAACCTTGAAAAAATTAACGCACCGTCCGTCGGATGGGATGGAGCCCACCGACCGAGTGAGTGGGCGTGGATGGTCCATTAGCCGTAGGCGGCCGTTACAAATAGTTTCTCTTTCTGAAAGAAAGTTGTCGAGTAGTATTTAATTACTACAGACTTTCCTAAAAATTTGACACTTTGTGTGGAGTGTTGGCGGTCTCAAACAAGTTGTATCAAGAGGCATCCAAGTGAATCCGACATGCAAGTTGTGTGGAGTTGGCTGAGAAACTATGTCATACATTGTTTTTATGTCAATTGGCACCTACGATTTGGATGGCTGACAAACGACCACTACCATCCTTGGGACTTTCCACAAACTGTATTTTTCTTACATACAATTTCCCGAGGATCCTATGATACATCTGGAAGGCTAGAAACTCATTGATTCTTTAGAAGATCAAATTAGCCCATGCTGCAATTCTCAGAGGAGGATGCAACGATCTGGTTTAATATCAACTTCCCTCATCAGGCTAATCTCAATGTTGCAAATGAAGTGCTAGCACACGAAAGATGATGGCATGCACCACCAACTAGTTAGCTCATCGTGGATCAATTGGTTATGTGAATTGTGAAGCATCATGGATTTTACGTGATTGCAAAGAGAAGACCCTTATGCATATTTCTCTGGGAAGAGCCCAGAAGAGTTTAAACTGTGGGCCACCTTTTCAGTGGTTGACGTGTTCAATCATTGAGACTCCACAACATCATCTTCGGATTATCGTTCCTTCTTGCTCGAGAATGCTTATCTTTCAATCATTGTTCCTTCTTGCTCGAGAATGCTTGCAGCGTCTGGTTCGTTCTCCGATTTGTCGCATCTTTCAAATGACATTGTTACAAAGCTGTAAAAATTGCAAGTTTGGAGCCTAGACTACGTGGTACCAGTATTAATGTGAAGATTTGCATAGTGTAACCACTGATCATAGATACCACTCCTGCATTGCACGGAATGGACCCAGATGGCTCCATCATCCGATTGCAGAAGAGGCATAGGGACCCTCACGCTGCTGTTTTTTTGGCACCACATCACCTGAGGTCCTCAACTCATCATGTGTTCCGATATTCATGTCACTTGGCTTTTTTCTTGTTATCTCCATTGCCTACCTACTGGTATGGGTTTGAATGTTGTTTTCAACTTTGAGTCTTATTTGCCGTGATAGCTAAATATTAAACTCAGTGTTTAAAAAACAAAAAATAAAGTAAATAGATTATATCCGATTATTAAGGAAACGCAAACGAAAAATATCACTAGAGTAGTAGAGTGTGTAAAGATGAACCATTAGGAATAAAAGTCTCTAAAAGAAGTAGAAAAGGTTTCAGATGAAGAAAGAAATGTTATTAACCACTTCTCAGCGATTAAAGTCTGATTTCACCATCTTCCCCAACCTCTCCATCCTCTAACTCGTCATTACCACCACCTCGACGACTACTCTCACGCTGCTCTTTCTTCTGTCTTTTATGCCGATTTTCACTGTCTGATTCTGGCGTGTTTGCGTGCTGCCAGGAAAATCATCTCTCTTAAATTTTGAACATCTTGTCAAATTTGAAGCTTAGCTGAGTCAGAACTGAGGTTGAGAGGAAGTACCTTTCTTGATTTTTTGCGATCATGTTTACGGGATGATGACCACTTCTTCGACTCCTCTCTGTCATCCCTATCAGAACTGACATCATCATCAGAATTGTGATGGCGTCTCCTATGTTTTCTGTCTCGGTCTTTTCCTTTTCGTTTCTCCTCTTTCTGACCTTCACTCACATCTACATCACCCTCCGATTCCTCCCTTTTGCTACTCCTCTCTTTTTCGCGTTCTCTTTCCTTTTCCCTTCTCTCCTTCCGCTTCTCTTTCTCCTCCTTATCCTTCTCTTTCCTACTCTGCAACTTCCACAACAGTAAAAATCTTAGACACCTGTTTTCAACATAAAAACAAAAAAGATCATAAAGAGTTTCCATTACCTTTTCCTCATCACGCTTACGCTCCTTCTCCTTTGCTTTTTCCTGTAAACTCGTTATGTATTCCTCAAAAAGCCCTCTGCTAACATTACCATCTCCAATCGATCTGAAGAAATCCGAAATGGAGCCTTTTTATTCTCTTATTCAAGGTGTTTGTTAAGAGCTATGAAGATTCTTGTTCTAAAGCAAGAAACAATTTACCTGTACTCTTGACTTTCTTCAACTAGTTGTTTGACATCTTCCCAATTTGAAGCTGCGTTTATTTCCTAACAGAAATAAATTTATGTTTAAACGTCCTAGAGAATTCAGAGAAAAGTCAGTCACCATGGGTAAGATATACCTTGAAAGTGCGCAAAAGATTGGTAAACTCTTCAGCCAAACGCTGAAGCTTTCTGGCTTCTTTTTCTTCTTTTTCCTTCATCCTCTCAACCAACTCATTATATATAAGCTGATATACAATGGAAATAGACACATTAAAGCCTATTCAACTGAGCTTTCAAAGAATACCTTCACAAATCTTTGTTGTACTCGAGAAAATATTTTCAACGATTATTCATTCACAAATGTTTACATAAATCTCATCAGCGATTAGTTGCGAAATAACGCAACCAAGTTGTGATAGGTTTAAAGCATGCCATGAACAACAATTTAAACTCTCTGACTACAGAGAGAAGCACAAGTTTGAACCAGTAGCTCATATAATTTTCGAATTCACACAATTTAGAAAAGCGTTCATGTCGAAATGTTATCAGCTGAAAAATGTTACTTCTCACAACTGAGCCAGTACCTTTAAATTTATGTCTGATATTGGTTGAGAACTGAGATCTTCTGAAAGAGCAGATTTAAAATCTTCAAACACCCATGAGGAGACCATGGAAACCTATTAGAGAAATGGATTAGAGAAAAGTTTGGCATAGGAATAGGCAGAAATGCTAGCTAATTTTTTACTTACCTTCCTCGACTTCATCGCATCCTTTACGCGACTCTTGTCCTCGTGATACTGTTCATTAAAACAAAACCGGTTTAATTTCTCAACTATTAGATTCACGCAAAGCTATAATAGTACAGCCATTGACAAGTATACTATATCTACTCCAAATTACCTGCTTCTCTAATTCTTCCGTGATTTCTTCGAACAAGTCTTTAGGAGTTGAGCCAGACAAATTAGATGCAACAGCTTGGTATTGAGGCAAGTCTCTTACCTGTTCAAAAAAATAACTGAGCAAAAGAATCCAACATAATTTTTTCAACAAAGATGAAAATAGGTCGGGCACCTCAATGCAATATTCCAACCAGTACGTCTTGGCTGTAAGGATGCCAGCAGCGACATGTTCTTCCAGTAGTGTACGAAATGCATCACGGTTTTTTCTTTCAGCCCGCCTAACATGTTCCTAGCTCGACATGAAAATGAAAGAATTAGCTTTGGACTCCAGAAGAACAAATATGAGATTACAATTCTTAACATCGACCTTACCTTCTCTACCCTCTTCAGCTCCTCTTCCTCCTTCTCCAGGTCATTAATGTAATCCTGGGATAACAAACATTAGAAAAATATTCTAGTGGTGACAGCCTGAGTTTCTCGATGAAGTTACGTACCTCAAAACCAATCAAACGATCTATTTTTTCAAGACATGAGCATCTTTCATCATCCTCCAGTCTATCCTGAATTTTTCGCCATTGTGTACTTGCCTTCAAAACGTATTATATAAGACATTATGGAAAGGTCTATAACGCAAAATATATGTAGGAATTAGTTACACAAACAGTTGTATACTTTGATATAGTCACAGGTTTCAAGAAACTTCCGATACTCTGCCATCTTCTGCCTATGTTCTGCCACTGCCTTCTCTCTTTCCTGCAGATTAAAGGATCCATGATGTCTATCCAAAAAATGAATTTGCCCATTCTACAAAACAAAACAAATATATATATATATATATATATATATATATATTCTCTATAGAAGCTTCAAAAGCCATCATGCTGGCGCACCAGATCTTTGCTCAGCCCCAATCTAAGTGACCACCAAAAGCATTAGCTTGCTATAATTATGTCACGTCTCTTATGATTATCCAAGGTAGAAAAGGACATTTCAAATGGTAACAACCAGCAATAATTATCCCTCGTGTAGCTCGTTTCCATGGCATGGTTTGTTTATAAGAGCAAAGTATCTTATTAAACATCCAAACTGAAAAAAAGCAAGATAATTACCTTCCTCTCAAGTTCCACAATATAATTGTCAAAAAGATCTTCACGATCCCTTGGGCGATCAACAGCTTTAAAACGCTCATCATTTTCAAACAAACTCAAAGCTTTGCTGGTGAGGAAAAAGTTTATATTAGCACATACGTCACATACAATAAAGACAAGAACCAAAGATTCTTTCATTAGCTGAAAGCCAAACCTCCATTTCATGGATGATGATAATTCTTCACACTCCTGAGGTCAAGATATACCATTATAACACTTATATCAGCTCATGAACCACACTAAACAATGAAACACCGAACTTCTGAGTCCTTTGGTACATACCTCTAGCATCTTTACAAATTCTTCCCGCGCTTTCTTCTGTCTCCATCGCCTTTCCTCAGCTTCCACTTTTTTCCTTTGACCGAGATACTGGCACATTAGAATTGACAATCAGATGTAAGCATAAAGCTACTGAAAGTGGAGATCTACCAGTGAGAACTGAGAAGTTGATTGCATCACAAATAAAGACAGCAATACTTTACAGACAGGGATATTTAAATGCATTTGCACATCATTCCTAAGAACTAACAAAATATATACCTCGTTAAAAGCTTGTTTCCGCTCACCGAGTGTCCTCAAAGCACCATATCTTTTATCATGAACAATCACTTTCGTTGTCTACAAGGAGATGATATGTCGGTAATGGTCAGGAAGAGAAAGAATACATGCCATATCTATTATCCACAGTACCTGTTCCCATGTCCAGTCGGACTGAACATTTACAGATTCCAAAAGAGACTTGAAAGCAGCTTTGGCCTCCTAGAGAAAAATAAACAACAGTGCAAAAACACACGGATGGGTAACCGATTAGAATTTTACAAGAAACATAAAGATACAGATAACAGGAGGAGAAAATTAGGTTAAGAAAATACCTGCTTAGTAGCATACATCATGGGTTCCTCAACGTTTGCTTTGTCACCTGCAGGTGTCATATTGGATTTTCCATTCACCGAAATTTCCTTATAATCAACCTAACGAAAACATTCAATGTAATTAGAAAGCATATTCGTGAAACCGCCAAATCACCGCACGTACAGTAAACACTAAATATAATTTTTTCAAAACTTGTACAAGGTATCTATTGACCTCGATATACATGAAACTGAATTAGATAGCAGGGAAGCAGAACAAATAGGACTACACTATTAGATTCTAGACAAGTCATTATAAAAAGGCATAGCAAAGTCATGCCTCATTATTTGGTGCTGGCGCTCCATCATTTGATTCATATGCCCCCTGAGACGGTAAATTATCCAATTTCCTAGTAAGAAGAGCATACAAGCTAAATTCAGAGACGTGATAAGAGTGTATAATCATCAAACAAAACTTCCCAAATAAAATGGTACATTGCAGTAGCCTCCGTATCACTGGTTGCAGCAGACACTGGAGTAACAGAAGCAACAGGGGGAGGACGGATGACAGGTACAGCCAAACCCGCTGGAATAGGACTTGTAGAATGCGCAGGAATTGTTGAAGATGTACTGGGAACAACAGCGGTAACAGGAGTGCTTACAGCTAGATCAGATGAGGATGCAGCAATGTGGGATAGAGAGGTCGATTCATCTTCGGAATGGGACCTCTTTGCACTAGCTAATTCGGCTTGTTCCCGAGCTAACTGCACAAAACAACAATGCAGGTTTAATGTAGGGCGGCGCACCGCATTGGGAAATCTGCATATGGGATAAGTAAATTGGCAAACCTTTAAATCTTCCGGAATTGTCCACTTAGACTCCTTTGTAACCTTGTTATAATAATATCTGCATGAATTTAAACAATAAATCAGTTGCAACAAAAGAGCATAACCAAGAAATAAAAACCAATGAAATTTAAAGACGCCTACTTCCTTCCTTCAGCTGTTGTAAATTCCTTCCACACAGTGGACGCATCTGCCCTCTGTAAAATGAGATTAAAAGTTGCGACTTGCGAGAAACTATAAAATCATGCAAATGTAGGATAGATTTTGATGTATAAATCAATATTGTTTCCACAGACACCCAAAACGTCATTAAGGTAATCGGATCTAGCAGACGAGAAATTAAGATCTATGTGCTCCTATGTACGCATAGTAGCAATATGAA
Source organism: Brassica napus (assembly GCF_020379485.1). Classification (NCBI taxonomy): domain Eukaryota; kingdom Viridiplantae; phylum Streptophyta; class Magnoliopsida; order Brassicales; family Brassicaceae; genus Brassica; species Brassica napus. The sequence goes on along the minus strand of NC_063449.1, from coordinate 2,459,621 downwards.
CATGTCAACCACACGCCAAACTCAGGCTCCAAGACAGGAGTTTATCAGGTCTATCAATAAACTTGGTTTAATATACCCCAAACTAATCCATTCACGATAGCATTCAGATCTCATATTTCTTGCGTATGGTGCAATAAAATTGTCTTGTAAATCAAAAACTAGCAGAGAGAGAACAATACTCACAACACAAACAACAGGAAACCTCTGAAGAGATCAGGGCAAGGTACTTTTGAAGTTCTATTATACTAATAAAGAAAACGAGGGCAGAGAGTAAAAACTATTTAATTTTAAAAATAAATAAAATACGAAAAAGAAATAAATTAATCCAACGAGAATAATAAATCTGCAGTCTGACCCAACCTGTCTACAAAATTTTCGCCAACATATTTACACAAGAGAAGCATTGCTACCATTGGAGCCTAACTAAAAGTGAAAACTTATCAAATCTCACACTGAAAAGAAAGACAAATTAACATGGGTGCAAAAAATGGTCTGGCATCACCTAAGAGATCAATTAACTGAAAATACCAAAAGTATATTTGCATGTTTTAAAAAAAGTGAAAATGCCTGGCTTCAAATAAGCACTTAGCAGTCGTTATATCTCTCAGTCACCATGGAGTTTCCAAACCAGTGGAAGAGAATATAATAAAACAACATTTTCCAGACAACGCATGCAACAGTTTACATAACTAGTGAAGTGGAGCACTAACAAGCTTCCATGATAGGCAGGATGAAAATCATCTTAGAAGAATGACTAAAGTCTTACCTCCAGTGGTGTCATCAGTTCAAGAGGTTTTTCCCAACTTGATTGTTTAGTCTGCTTGTTATAATAATACCTAGAAAAGATAAGTATCCATCAGATAACTGGAAAAAGTTTTAGGTATCATAGAGATCCAAAACCATGTAAGAACATCGGCATGAAAAGTAATCAATTTGTAACGGGGACTGCATGAATATAGACAAAAAGGAAGATAATCGGCCTAAATCTTAATCATTAGTTCAGTAATATACTTTCTACCATCAGCAGATGTATGCTCCATCCAGTCAGATGCAGATTGTGGAGTCAGATTTCCCTGTTAATTGAACAAGCACATAAAGAAAAAAACACAACACACAACTGGTAAGTTAGGTAGAGACTAGAGAAGTTTGATAAGAGTTCATCAATAATTGCCAAATCAGCTAACTAGTGACTGAGTAAACATTTGATGATTTGAAAAGCTAGAGAGAAATTTTGGGATCTCTAGAACAAAACCGTAGGTCATTGAGAATTCCAGGTTCAGTGTCTGTTATTCATCCTTAAGAAACAGTTCATGTTTTCAACCTTATCATCAGAGCTTGAGCTAAGTAAAGGTTCAGAGAAAATAAACTAACATTTGGTATTAAGTTGGGGAACACCTAGAGATATAGTATCTCAAGAAAGTAGGGAGGAAAATGCCATAAATGATAAAGAGGGTAGCCTCAATACAACTCTAACATAATCTGATTGATTCCACAGGGTAAATAGGGGATCAAAACTTACTGGGTCTGTGGGAGTGGGAGTGGCTGGTGTCTGCTGAAGAGGGGAAACAAGTGTTGTAGTTTGAGTTACAGGAGGAGCAGGCCAAGAGTTGGCTGCTGGTGGGACACTACCAGATGCATGCATATGCGGAGCATAAGATGATGATGGTGTAAACTACAAGATCAAGAATCAATCATACACGTGTAAAAAAAGGGTCATCCAAAAAATACAGGGAAAGCAAGAAGCCTCACTGAATATGAAGAAGGAAACGGAGGCCCAGATGTACCAAAGCCTACAACTGGAGGTGTTGATGATGATGCAATATGTCCGTAGGGGTGATGAAACGGCTGTTGTGAAGCTGCACGAACAAAATGCTGACCCTGTTGCCCAGGAACCATCCCCCGAAACTGCTGAAAGATAGAAATTCAGATCTTCGTAGCTTTATTTAAATAAAGCTTATCTCAAATTGCTCAGAATCAAATATCAAACGGAGTAAAAAGAGAGCAAGTTTGGGCACACTTTGCGTACCTGGGCACCAGAGGACTGAGGAGGATTGTTCGACATGTTCCAACAAAATTAGCTGCTGCCTCTCTCCGATTCGAAGCGAAAGCACATACCAGGAACCCGAGAGTTACCAAGTCTCGCCAATTTCCTAACCCTAATCAAATAATTTCGATGACCACGCGATACATTGTGTGCTTTTACTGAATTTAAAACAGCAAGGAGTTTTACATGTACGCCTACACAACGGCATGTAGTTCAAGCCTTATCAGTTTTAAGTGACCCCTGTTTTGCTAGTTTTTAATTTTTGGTTTCTCGTTTTTTATTTTCCACTAGATTCTAGTTTTTTGAAGAGCATGAATGATTGTTTTGGTTTTTGGTTTTAAATTTGGTAAGATATTTAATAATTTTTTTTTTCTCTAGTATTAGTTCTTAGAAAAACATGAGAACTATCTTTTAGTTTATAACTATATTTTATTTATTATTTTTCTTGTAACTAAAATTGATTAAAATTAATAAAATATTACTTATTATAGAAATAATAGACCACATAAAACATTACCCCGTAAAATACATTTATTTATTTTCTAATTTTTTTAAAAAATTAATTATATATTTTTTTAAAATCTTTCCGAATTCAAATATTATAAACAGATATTAATATTTATATTTTTAAAGTACTATTTGATTCTAGACATATCAAATAGTACACAATTATTAGTTAGTTTATTATTTGAAAGACTAAGAAAAATTTAAATATATTTTTATATTTTTTTTAAATTATATTAAATTTATTTAATTCAAATATCATAAAATAATACATTAATATACCAATGTTTAGAATACAAAATTAAATTCTAGTTTAATAAATATATATTATTTATTATTTAAAATTAATTATTTTACTTTAAGATTTAAAATATGATTAAATTATTATGGAATTTATTTAAATAAACAAAACTATAATAGTTTGATATGTAGAGAAGATTATTTTCGTGAATTTGTGTTTGTTTTATAAAAATTGATGCTGTTTTATATATTAATATAATTAATAACTCGTTAAAAGAAAAAGAAAAGTAGCCGTGGGATGCATTAGAAACCCAGGTTTCCCTAAAAAATAGGAAATCTGTTTTACCAAAATCTTGATTGGAGAAAAAAATAGATTCTAGAGAAACAAAAACCAAAATCTAATCTAGAATCAACAAACAATCAACCTCTGACACTGCCTTTTCTTTAGTGTTCAATTTGGTAAAACCGAGATAACAAAAACTAAACCATAATATGAAATATGGTATGAATTTGGTTACAAAAAAAAAACAAACTGTATGAATATCTATAACAATAAAGTTGTTTTTTTTTCTCCATACGGAGAAAAATGTCATGTGGCACACCATTAAAGATGCTCTCAGAATTCTTTTTAATGGGTCGTTTTTGGACTTTTGAAATATTTTGTGTTCTTTTTTTGGTAAATCGTGTTTCATTTGTAGATTTTGTGGGCTTATCTGATGTGTGTTATGGCCCATGACATATTTTGGTTACTTATCATTTCAACAATTCTATTTGTTTATACATGCCCATTAGGTTACAAACTTCTCACATCAAATGTGTTTTTTGGGATTTGCGTGAAACCACCTTCTATGAGAAACGATTAACAACCCTTCATGCTCCACTTGCGATTCAGTAACGGATGATAATAATGACAATCAATCAAATTAACCCACTATTTTATCTTTAATTCATCTCATCTGCCTTCTTCATCAGCATCATTCAATGTATATACAGATCTAGAGAAACCTCCTTATATATTTTTGTTTCACACTTTTCATAGCTAACAGGCGCATAGGAATGTAGAATACACAGCTTTTTCTCACTATCAAAAGCAGATTGGAGCAGGCATACTGTGATGAGAAGGCTCTTGCATTTTTGGGAGGTAAGGAATGTGAAGAAAGGTGAGGAGCTTATTATGGGTGTCAATATGGTATTAGTTGATGATAATGTATTTGATATTTCAATTGAAGCTTGAAGTTTTATTGTGATCACATCTAGAGGTAGTTTATCTTCGTCACATCTGATTGTTTTTTATTTATTCAGGCTATCCTAATTCATAGTTATTAGCGTACATAGTCTGAACACCTTCTGAGTAGGCGAGAACTCCTCAGAGAAGGAGAGCTTTATGAGCTTAGTGGCTTCGAAGTTACTAGGAGCAATCAAAACTTCACATTGTTGGAGGCACCAGTTTGTATTAGGTTCATCGAGCAAACAAGTTTTATTTAGATAGCAGCAATGGATTCCAATGCAAATGTTCCGGTTCCGTAATTATGACAGTTGATGCTACTGGCTAACACTAACACATAATAGGTGAGTCTCTTCAATTTTTGAGAACTAAAGTGTCATTTGATACTTTAGACGCCTCCATTTGAATGTTCTTCCCCTCTTGTTTTGATGCTTATGTCGTTGATAAGGTTAGGGGCATAAAGACAAATTTTAACACCTAAACACAAGCAACACAACGTGTAATGGTTCGTAGGTATTAATAATCTGACTCCATTCGATATGGTAGTGTTAGTTCTGAAAATTTACAACTCTGTTAATCTTCCCTACCCTGCAGGGAAACAACCGTATGTTTGTGTCTTTTGATCTTCTCTAAAGATTTACAGGTAAATTTTCTCATCTGGGTCATTTGATTTAAATGAATTGATGAAAGAATGAATCTTTAAAATTCTATAGTCTGGGAATATACAAAGATTATGTTATTGAACTCTCTTTGTGTATATTTATTTACAAATTCAGTTTTTTTTGTCTGATGTACACATTCATTGGATCGAGAATTACGAGTTTATTTTTTGGGTACTCATATTCCATGGGAAGATGTATTTTCGGCAGATCTCTCTATTGCAAAGAGCCTCCCGTCAATAGAACATTTATGATATTCTCGCAGGCGATCATTGAATCTTGTCACAACCTCCCTCTTGAGTAAGATCTCTATCTATCAGTTTTTTATAATCATATATATTTTTAATACATTTATCATTTGCTCATGATCCAATTTTATTGTTTGGCGTGATAAACTATGCATATTTGAGTTGTTCAATAGATTGTCGCTAATAGATTCGTCATTGAGTCTGAAACAGGTGCAGATTTGGACCTCACTAGAACCCTGCATCATAAAAAAGACGACCGCAAGCATGAAGTCCAACATCTAATCGTGCAACAACCATCAGATTCAACCATTGAAGAATCAGTTTCATCTACTACAAGAAACAGTCCTTAGGTGACTCGATCTCTTACCTTCTCTCATTGCTGCCATCATGTTTGCTTCTCTTGAAATGACTCATTCACCTAGACTAAAAGAATTCTCAACATCGGTGCCTTCATTGACTTAAAATATCTATGTCTTTGCCTGATGATCCGGTGCATAAGTGATGCTATGATCGCACCCGTTAGTACATGACTCGCGATTCCATATATCCTTTCGTTCCTACAATTCGAGTGGATGGCGTGGGACCCACAAGAATTGTTGGCATTTTTTTCTTGCATGAAAGTGCGTCGAGATTAATGTAGAACACAACAACAACAAACACGCGAAAACAACGCATCGCTACTCTTTTACGCTCCGTAAATTTCAGCAGCCCGTTTGAGGGTCAAACGACTGAATTTGGGGCCGAAAAATTGAGACGTCCCATAACCGCCCTTGACGGTTTCTAGGGCTTTCCGGAATGGTGTTGGGGGCGGCTTAGATCCTCACGGTTCAAAAGTTATGGGTTTTCTAAGGCTAGAATCGTTTTAGATTGAAAAAGAAAATTAAACAGGGGTGCAACACGAGGACTTCTCGGGAGGTGTTGCAGGCTGGGAAGCTGGGTCGATGAGATGGATGGATGATGGGTCGATCTTATCGGTAAGGATGAGACCGGATGGGAAGATGGTGAAGATGGCCGACTTGCTAGCCCTTTCTATCCAAACTAACCTGTAAACAAAGAGAAACAATGAGTTTACGAATAATTAAAAGAAGAACAGGAGCTAAACAGATAAAGGGATGGAATGGTTTATGGATAGATGATTGATGAATGATTGACTCTCTCAATCCGTGGGTTTGATTGACTCTCTCAATCTGGAATAACAATGGCTGTTGAATCACACAAACAACCTATGCTAGACGAATCAATAGAACACAAGAATCACTCAAGTATCCTAAAGACAGATTTCTATTCAAAGACTCTCTTTGATAAAAATAAACAAACTGAATATTATTTCTTAAGGATTGAAAGGTGGTTTTTACAATGCACGACCATGAGCTTATATAATGCTCAGAAACAATAAAACTATGCTAGAAATTAGAAAGAGAATCAAGAATGAAAGGAAGTAGCCGTTAGGCCTTAAATGGCTTGCTTGGCCAAAAATAAGGAAGGTGATAATTCTCTTGAGTCTTGAGAGTTTTGTGGGAAAACTCTGATGTCTTGGAACGTCTAGATTCATTCTGAATGTGTTCAGAAGGCAGTAGTCGAAGCAATAGAGCCGTTGGTCTTCAGAGCTTCTTTTTGGGAAAACATACCGATATGGTAAGTTGCCGTAAATGAAGATCCTGCTGGTCCTATGCTTGCTGGTGTAGGGAAATATAAGGGGAGGCTCTTCTGGACGGTTGGATGTGTATTCTGGAAGGCTTGGATCATGTAGAATATGTCCTGGTTGGTTGAACTCGGTTTGGAAACAATTGGACCAGTTGATTGTCCAATCTTTCCATAAGTTGCTCGGTTTGACCGGTTCTGGTAAAATGATTGTATCTTGAGATTTCCGTGGTCTTTTCTCCTCTTCTTGGGCTTGTTGGCTTGATAAGAGATCTACCTTGAAGTACACGTTTTGGTTTGGGTCGGAACGCTTCTTCTTTGGGCTAGAAACAACTTCTAAACTCGGATACTCGCAGATGGACGGGTTGGAGAACCTCCGGTTTGTAAAATTCATATCTTCCTGGTCCGAGTAGCTTTGAAGATGATTCAAATTGTTCCTGACTCCTTGTTGAGTGTAGAATGCATGAAAATTGGTTTCATGGCCAAATTCCTCCTTGTTGGTAAGACACACCGTTTTTACTGAACGCATATCCTGGCTGGTCCTTTGGTTAGCTGATTGGTGCAACTGCTTGGCCTCTGGTTCAGGTACTGATTTGATGACCGCATCAGGAGGTCACCCATCTTATTACTACTCTCGCCCAAGCACGCTTCACTGCGGAGTTCTGATGGGAGCCGGTGCATTAGTGCTGGTATGATCCCACCCGTTAGTACATGATTCGCGATTCCATATATCCTTTCGCTCCTACAATTCGAGTGGATGGTGTGGGACCCACAAGAATTGTTGGCATTTTTTTCTTGCGTTAAAGTGCGTCGAGATTAATGTAGAAAACAAGAACAACAAACACGCGAAAACAGCGCATCACGACTCTTTTACACTCCGTAAATTTCAGCAGCCCGTTTGAGGGTCAAAACAGTTGAATTTGGGCCCGAAAAATCGCGACGTCCCATAACCGCCATTTCAAGTGATGGAAATCTAGAATGATTGCTTAACTCTGTGTAGACATCTTATCTATTAAAATAGAAGTCATGACTTTTTTCATGTGTGATTTTTTAATTTGGACCATCACTTAGAAATTTTATTAAATATATTTTATTAAGACTAATAATACATAGAATCTTTAAAATACTTTAATCATAATATCTTTTGATATCTTTTCATTTTAAATATAAATATATTTATTTTAAAACTCTAACAAATTTGTTTTAAAAGATTTATACAAGATCTTCATTTTCAAAATTATATTTAAATATTGTCACTAATTTCGAAATTAGTTTGAAATATTATTATATATATTAATATATTCAGTTATTGTTTATAAAATGAAAAATAAAAAAAAACTATAATATTTTATCTATTATATAATCATAACCAATCATAGTAAAAGAAAATTATTATATTGAGTTAAATAAAATAAAATTGTATTAAATTTATAAATTTATATATTTTATTTTCGTAAGTATAAAATATTTATGTTCAAAAATAAAATCTAATATGTTGGTAAAATGGATTAAAATTAACAAACTATATAATACATGTATGAAAATTAACATGTATTTCTTTAAAACTAATAATATAAAATCTTTGTAACTACTTTAATCATAATATATTTTCATTTTAAATATAATACATATTTATATATTATATTTTAAAAATTCTAATAAATCTGTGTAAAAAATATATTAGCAATAACTTAATGTATTTTAAGTTATCGTTTATAAAATAAAAAAAATACAATTATTTTACGGAAATAAATATGATAAAAGTATATTCAATTGATAAATTTTTTTATTTTTATTTTCATAAAAATAAAATATTTATTTGAAAATATAATATGATGATAGAACGGTTTAAAGTTAACAAACTGTATAATACATGTCTAAAAATTAACATATCTTAGACTTTTGTATATACAATAATATATTATCTAAAATGAATAAGCATAAAAAATATTAGTAAAAAGAAATCCAACTTTGAAAGACGAGTCAGAATTTAGCATAAATTAAATACAAAAAAATTCAAATATATTTTGTCATAAATATATTAATTTGTTTAATAACTAAATGCAAATACAATAAGATAAATATATAATAAGAAGTGACAAATACATACGGTTTTAAACAATTGATTAATTATAATTATAAAATTATTGTATTGAAATAGTTATATAACCATTTAAGTATATGAATAACGTTTAAAATATATATCACTTATGTTCTAAAACAATAATTTATGTATAGAAAAGTGAAAACAAATATCCGCGCCGCGCGGTTGCGCGGATCAAAATTAGTTTAAGATTAAAATTAGGAGTAACAGTGTCAAACGTGTTATAAAATTGGATTTCATGGTCTAAAAGTATTTTAATCTAAGATTTAATTAAGAATATGTTTATATATCTATCTATTATATTAAAAGAGAAGTCATGACTTCTCATTCATGTGTGATTTTTTTTTTAAATGGACTATCTACTAGAGCTGGTCACATTACATTTTTCAGTCATTAATAATCTTGATATTAAATAAGAGACATTAATATAATCTGCTTTATTCCCTTAACGATCGAAACCAACTTATCTCACGGTTATGTTTTAAGAAAACTACTATTCCTTTTGGTTTAACGCTAATTTGAATGATTTACATATATTATGTTTATCATACCCATATCAATGATAAAATAAAATCATTCTACGAAAACATATGAAAAAATCAAGATTACATTTGTTTTTCAGTATGAATACTTTTGTTTTATCAGTCAAAGACATATAACTCTATAACTCGTATGCCAGTTTCTTATTTGTAATGAATATGAAATTTTATTGTGTTTTCGTGGTGTTGTTTTTCAGTATATATACTTTTGTTTTTTCAGTCAAAGACATATAACTCTATAACTCGTATTTGGACCGGGTTTATGATTGTAAGCTCTGACCTTCTCAAATGGTTTCCTGTATTTTTTGAAACAGAATCGACTATTAGCGAAGGAGGCATGAGGTTATGCGGTTGCGCGGGTCGAGATCTAATCTATTCTATCAAAATAGAAGTCACAACTTTATTTCATGTGTGATATTTTAAGTTGGACCATTATTTAGAAAGTTTATCAAATATACATAACTTCATTATAATATCTTATAATATCTTTATTTTATTTAAAATAAAATAAATACTTATTTAAGAAAATCAAACAAAATCTTTTTAAAATCCTTTTAGAATCATTTTTAAAAATTTATCTCCGAAAATTAATTAATTTAAATTTTAGTTTTCGTAAAATATAATCAGCAATTTAAATTTAATTTATTTTTGATTTATAAACGAAAATTAAAAATTATATAAAATATTTTAATGATAATATCAACTTAAAATTATACTTTTCAAAAATACATTTTATAAAGATTTTAAAAAGATTTTGTTGGAAAGAAATATCAATTTCTATTTAAATTTTAAAATAAAATTATCTTATTTATTAAGCACATAAATCGTGACTTATTACATGTGTGATTTTTTAATTTAAATTAGATCTCTTAGCGGTCAAAAGTTTAAATGCTTCAATCATGTAACATTACAATTTAGTCAATAAATTTTAACACAAATCCAATATTCTTATTAATGGTTAAATTTTGATTTACACCCCCTTCATAAATGAAACATTTAACCTTTTTACATATCGTATATATAAAGTTTTGCACAACTATTATTAGCGTTTATATATTCGGTTGAGTTAAGAAACCATTTCAATTTTAATATTTAAAACTAGACCAAGTTGGTTTATTAATCACTATATATAAAGTTTTACATCTCCTACTCCAACCATAAATGGACGAACAATATATATCTAAAATGAATATATACATGAACGAATACGTTAAACATGAAGACACTTTTATCATCTATATGCGTACTAATGACCTATATATGTTACAAAGATAAATATTTCAACACTATTATATACGAAGAGAACACACATTTATCAAACTGGTTTAATGTTATAGTATATAACATAATTCAAAAAAAAAAAAATTACTTCATATTTGATACTATTTATCAAATTTATCCTTAAATAATTACCATTTTCATAAATATCAAAAATTCATTATTAAAATACATAACTAACCCTCCCAAAACATTTATAAATATATAAGAATTATTTACATAATTATTTACAAAAATTTATAAACTCAGCTCCACCACCTAAATATTAAATCCTAAACAATAATCGTAAACCATAAACTCAAATGTTAGGATATCTTTACTTGAGTTTTTTTTTAAATCATATCCAAGTTGGTGTATTTCAAGCAATTTTTAAAATAGGATATTTACTACAATATTATTTTTCAAGTACAAAACATTATAGTTTCTTTAAAAAAAAATAAGTTTGTTGTTTTTAATAGTATCCCAAAACATTATAGTTTAATTTAATTTCCATATAAATTCCAAATTTCAGAAATGAAACATAAAATTACATAAAATAGTGTTGTTACATAATAATGTTTACGAAATATATTTTTTTAAATACAAAAATTATGTAAAATAGTATTGTTACGTAATAATGTTATACTATAAATTAGAATATTTTAGTGTAGAAAAAAATAAAACCCGCACATCGATCTAGTGATGTTTTATAATAGTTTCAAAAGAGATTGGTCCAAGATCTCTTTTATATATTGTTAGAAGCATTAAAATTTCATATTTTAAACTTAATACTAGATTCTGACCCGCCCTTAAAAAAGGCGGGTATATTTTTTGTTTTACATATTAATATAATTTTTAGTAATTATATTAAAAATCAAAGTCTCATACTCTATTAGATCTGACCCACATACTCGAGTGATTCTTAAAGTGTTATATCAGAAAACAAATATAAAACCCAACCCGCACTGAAAACCGAACAAATATTTTTGAAAATTATTTGAATTTTTTTTTTAAAATATATTCTGTTAAATATATATATATATAGGTTAATATGGTCTTCGGTAAATTACATAAAATTGAATAAATTTGTGATTCCGTAGAATTTGATGAAATTGTTATGATGTCATTCAAAAGAGAGAAAATGGTAATATATAAAAATAAAATTAATTGATATGAAATATTAATAACCTATTATAAGATTATATTTTTTATTTTAGATTTAAAACTTATATTTTTGATAATTTTAAGATATTATTGAACACTTGAAATAGTAATATATAGAGAAATTTATCAAGTACAAAATAGTATACTTTGGCAATAAACGTTTTTTTTTATGTAGAAGTATTTCATTTGAAAAATATCGTATATTTCAAAAGTGTTATAAAGATAACAATTATGGTTTTGTTGTCCAGTTTTTCAGGCCTCAACATTACACCAAATTGAGTGAGCATCTGAACACACACACATATATTAAATATATATATACATATATATATTTCAATCTTATGGTCATTTTCTTCCCCCCGCTCAAATATATTATGTAACCGTGAATTCTAAATCTTGTTTTAGAATACGGTAGACGTGACTTTAAAAATTTGGATAATCTATATAGGCTAATTGGAAAGTGATTTTGAGACAATTAACTATTTTTTAATTAGTTACAGAACCTGGAAATGATTTCAGATTCAACCGAGTGATACTTTAGTATGTTCATCAAATATACAAAACCTGGAATGTAACAGTGGATTTTAATTAGTTAGTATTGATAAGAGTGATGGTCCCGAGAATATAGGAATTAAAGGGAAAGTTAGTTTAATAACCATTTTTGTAATATGTAGATTACGTAGTTTTAATATTTAAACATGTAATATTGATTTTAAATGCAGTTATATTTTAAGTTGGATTCGACTATTATCAATAGGGCATGTTGCTAATTTACTAGTATTGACTAGATATTGCCTAATATAATTTTGTGCCTAATATAATTTATGTCTGTGTTTGTATAATTATATTTTTGTATGATATGAATTTAATAGAATAGATATAATTTTCTCTATATTAAATAAATAATTTATCAAGTTTCATAATTGTGTACTTGTGTCATATACATTTGGGAATTTATTTTTAATCTTTATTCACCAAATTTTTTTAATCTTTATTCACCAAATTTGCAATTTGTAATATTTTTTTGTACTTTCATATATGATAACATTTTTAATTTCCCACATTTTATTTCTAAACTTAAGTAGGTGTTTTAACAGAATAGCTATAACAGATGACCCTAAAAATTGTTTGATAATAATATAGATTAGAAATATCTAATTAAGGTCAATTAGGCAAAATAATTTTAAAACAATAGGAATTTTAAAAACCCATACAAATACACAATGCAAAAAAATGTATCAAATTTGAGGCCCAAGGCCCATATAAATAAATAAATCTCGACCACAAACTTATTATAGAGAAAAAAAATCTCTTTAGAAAGATCAGCTCTTTTGATCAAAAAAAAAAAAGATCAGCTTGAAAATAGAGTTTCTCTCTCCCTCTTTCTATTACAACCGACCGGATCTTGTCTCAGCTCAAACTTAATCGATCTGTAAAAAAAATTGCTCAGGTCAGCCCAGGTACATGTAATATCACTCGTTTTATTGTTAGATTAAATATATTTTGTTGCATGTAATCTTATTTTGAGGTGGAATCTGAGAATTTTATTTTGAATAAAATTTCAGATGTGACGGATCCTCTGTTTCTTCCGATGAGAGATCTGAGTGAAGCTGATCTTAATCGAGCTAATATATGTGTCTGAAGTGTACTGGAGGGAAGGAAAGGTCAACAAAACCAAAGCGTTGATCTTGTCTCCATTGAAAAAGAAGATGTCTGAAAAGAAACTCGTTTTTGTGTCTATAGCTTCACCAAACAATTTAACTCCTACATCTGAAAAGCCTCTACTCTACTATGGCCTGTAAGAAATGTTTTAAAGCTTTGATTTTGTATATCAGTATATGCTATGATTCTTAAAAGCTATATGATGTTGAATCTGAAGCATCCTTAAGTATTTCATAAATATTTGTTCAAAGTGAAAGACTGTCACTTTCTTCTCAGAAACGCGTGAAAGACTGTGGAAGCTGACATAAGTGGCTCTATTCGTTTGAAACCAGAGCAGTAAAAATATACATGGCTCCTATGAAGATCCCAGGTAATCTATTGACCAAATAATAAATCTATGTTACTTTTTAACAAAACTTTTTTATAAGCCATATATAAACTCTTTTGTTTTCTTTTGTTTTCTTATGGGGAATGAATGTTTTCTTTTGCAGGCGCTCATTATTATAAAAGAAGTAAGATGATGTTAGGAAACCAATCAAAGCCATATCAGACTGACGCGAGATTGCATGGTTTTCTTCCATCTTTTTAAGAAGTATTATTTAGCGCCTTGTCTGCAGTATGAAGTTATGAGTATAATAAATATGTACTGCTGTGTGAGTATATTACAATTATATTCTTATTTAGCTCTGTTTTATACTTCAGGAGATGCAGTTATAAAAAGTATAAGTTCAGCTTCCTCATTGACCAAACGAACGCAAAGTGCATTCAGAAACAACTTCTAGCATTGGAATAACATGTAAGTCACTTAACCGAACTTAGCTAGCACTTAGAAGTCAGGAATGGAATATAGATTAGAATTCGAGAAAGGAATATCGGTTAGAAGTCAGGAATGGAATCTGAATGTTGTTGCTAGTATGTCTGTTGCGTGCTTCCAAAGGATGTATGAATCCGAATGTTGTTTACTTGGTTGTCCATTGTGTGCTTATATGTAGGTTAACAAATACAATGTCGTTTGCTTGTAATGTCTGTTGTGTGCTTTTGTTTGCATGAATAAATTAGAGAGATAAATGAAAAACTTCCAACTTGCAAGTTAACTACACTGTTTGAAAAAATAGAAATAAGTTTAAATACGTTAAAACACACAGCAAACTAAACATTAAAATTAGAGATTCAGAAAGATCTCTTTGAAAACAACATTCTTTGTCTCACACTTAGGCTTTCCTTGATCATCAACAACCAAAATCTTCAATCCCTTTTTTGATGTAACTCTGGAAACAGCTACGTATAGTTGTCCATGAGAGAAGACATCTCTTGGAAGACATCTCTTGGTAGATACAAACCAACATGGGATAGCGATTGACCTTGACTCTTATTAATTGTAATAGCAAATGCAACTGCAATAAGCAGCTGCCTCCTCCTCATCTTGAAAGGCAATTTATTATCAGAAGGTGTAATAGAAAGTCTAGGAATGACCACAGTTTTTCCCACCTTTTCTCCTGTGATCACTTTAGCCTTTACCAATAAATCATCCATCTCTGTAATCTGGAGTCTTGTGCCATTCATCAAACTGTTTGTATGATCGATGTTTCTAAGCAGCATCACTGGACATCCGACTTTCAAGCGAAGACTGTGATTTGGCAGACCAGAAACCTTGATGGTGTTTAAGAAATCGGGAGTTAGAGCCTGGTCATTTCTCGAAAATCTATCAGAAGCATCAATTGAGTCAGAGCTTAAGTAAATCCTTTCTTCTCCTGCATGTTACAAACTCAAAAATTAAATAATAATCAAAAACGATTTCAGTAGCCAAAAATAAGTTGTCCATATAAATAGTATAACCTGGTAGTTTATCCAACATGTGCTGGTTAATCTTGTTGACATCTTCATTGGTGGGACAGAGAATTGCCCTTTCTTGGAAAAACTTTGGCTCTTTATTTTGTTGTAAGGAAACAACATCGCCATACACTGCTTTGCTAATTGATTCAATCGGATCATCTACATCAGTAATAAGAAACTCATCTGGAATATTGATTACAACTTCTCCATCATTATCTCTTCCAAGCTTTCCATCTCCAACATCTAAAATCCACTCTGAGAATTCCTTTAGTTCCTTAGCATCTTCAGCAGAAAGGTTTTCAGAAAGTAGCCTCATATTCTTGGTTAGCTTCATCAGTTTGACATGCTTCCATCAATATGAGGAATTAAGAGACTCCATTATAATTTCTGGTCGTCCAGCACCATGTATGACAGACAAAACTTGTCTAAAATCACCTCCAAATACAACAACTTTCCCAGCAAAAGGCATGATGTCTTTGTTCCCCATAATGTCTTTCATACTCCTATCCAAAGACTCAAAACAATGTCTACTCATCATTGGTGCTTCATCCCAAATGATTAGAGATGCTGCTTTCACCAAGTTAGCTTGATCACTTCCTGGAATAAGGGTGCAAGTAGAATACTCATCTGGGTTAATTGGTATTCCAAACCTAGAATGTGCTGTCCTTCCACCTTGCAGCAATAGAGAAGCTATCCCACTTGATGCAGTGTTCAAGCATATTTCTCCCTTGAATCTAATAGCTGCAGACAACAATCTCCACATGAAGGTTTTACCAGTTCCACCAAATCCATAAACAAAGAACACACCTCCTTTTTCATTTACAACTGCATCAACAATCTCATCATATATTTTCCTTTGTTCCTCTGTTAGTTTAACAATGTCTCTGTCATGCTCAGCTTTCAGCTTCTCCCTATCGTAACTCAGCTCATCTGAAATGAGAACATTTTCATTCCCACCAATATCTGGATCTGGCTTTGGCATATTTTCCCATTGATCTAAAGAAAATCCATTGCTCTTTAAAATCTTCTCGATCTCAAGAAGAACAAACTGTTTTTTTTCATGGGCACTTAAACAGAGATCTGCAAAAAAAAAAATATAACACTTTCAACTTCAATTTTTCAGAATATGATATCATAAAAAATAAATTATATTGTACCTGGCCTGTTTAGTAACTTTCTTCGTTTATACTCAATATCATCACATAGAACCTCCCATGTATTGTCCCAAACAACTTCTGGCTCAGACAAACTACCAGACATCAGCATCATAACAAAAGTATGACGCAAATGTGAAGCTGATTCTGTGAAACTCGTCCTCAAAATGTCATCAATATACTCTTGATCATCGTCTAGTAAGCCCCTTGCAAAACACGCTGCCTTATATGTAGGATAAACAACATTGTTAAATGTTCAAATCTCCTCATCACTTCTTGGACCTCTAACTATGTTTAGCAGAACACGCAAATAGAAAGCTTGTTCAATCTTCCTTGAGGCATAATTGATCCTACCAATACTGAATCCTCTCTGTCTGTCGTGGAACTTTTTCTCCTTCTTATTCCAAGTGAACATTGTTGGGATTTCTGCTAGAGTGAGTCTTCTGGCCACAGCACTAACCTTGTTCAGTTCAAACCATCCAGTGAACATGGTATCTTCTATCTGCTCACGATTGGTCACTTTCTCATAAGTGTCATCATCTTTGAAAATAATGATCTGCTTCCCTGGTAGGTGCCACTGCATTCGCTCAACAGGTACTGATCGATAGTGAAGAGGGAAACTGAAAGTCCTCCATGCCCCTTCACAGGCTGAAACATACCTAAAATAATAATAATCGAAATTAGTAATGTACCTGATCTGATTCAGAAGTAAAAAAATCTTTAATCAAACATCAAAAAAAATTTACCTGCAGTTGAAGAAGTTTTTGATCTCATTTTTTTATCAACTCCAGTAGTTTCATCGTTTGACTTCTTTCGCTTTGCTCCTCCTTTTTCGGGTGGCTCAACAGTAACAGTACAACGATCCGCGCCTTTATTAATATACTTAAATAAGTATTTAATAGAACCAGTCTGATTACACCATTCCACATTAATATGAGCTCGATAACGAACAGATAATTTCTTGTTATAGGGTATCACATATCTGTTATCGCATTTGAAGCCATTTTTCTCTACAAAGCAACCAGACTCTTCACGGCGTCTATAAACTGGAAAACCTTCTCGGTTCACTGAAGTTGTTTGCACAAAATCTTTTGGATAAAGCTTTGAACATTTACCATTTTCCATGCATGGCGAATTCCAGTTAAGTGCCCCACAAGGACCATGAATCATCATATCTTTTACCACATCAAACAACTCTGGTTCCTTTTCCTTGTCTGGTATTTCTGCTGAGATAATCTTGTCAATGTCTTCGGGTTTAGGAAATTTATAGTTAGGATGCATGAAGAGGAGAATATGAGCATGTGGGAGACCACGTTTCTGAAACTCAATTGTGTACATCGCTGCATAAAAAAGAGAAACACATTACTATTTTGAGTTAATACCATACTATATCAGACGAAAACAACCATTAAAAAAACTCACATGCGACTGTCTTTCCAAGTAGCTTTTTTCTGTTAAATCACTCATAATAGAATCCAGTTTACACTTAAAAATTCTGCATGGAATTTCTGGTCTGTCGTCAGGACTGAGTTTGCGTGGTTGAACATATCTTGTGATTTCAGGCCATTTAGGATTGCATGTGAAAGTTATAAACAGATCGGGAAACCCAAAATATTTGCATATCGCCATTGCATCCAAATACATATTTTTCATGTATCTTGGTCCTCCAACGAAAGTTGCTGGTAACAAATAGCGGCTTCCTTGCTCACTCATATCTGTCTTCCCATCGTTTTCAGACTGCTGAATAGAATCAAAGCTATCTGATCTAAGGCTTTTCTGGTTCATCCTCAAAATGCACAGCCGGTTAGATTCTATAGTTGTATAAGCATCAACCAAAACTGTTGGAATAGCCGCTTAGAGTGCAGAAGTGTATGACATTCCCCGTCTCTTTCCTGAATCCGATATGCATACCACTGTCTCATACTGATATTTTTCCTCTTCAGTTTAGATGTAGCCTCTGTTGATCTTTTTTCAATCCCAAGTCTGAACCCATCTTCGCCATATGTAAAGATAAGAGGATACTGTAGTGCAAGATAGGAAGGATGTATTTCACTTATCCGTTTAAGCCATCATGTTTGCTTGTTTGCTTCTCTTCAAGAACAATATCTCTTTTATCCATTTCCAAATTGAAATCCCCAGGTATCAGTGCAGCAACTTCAGATGCAGTAGGAGTATCATATGTCCGTCCATCTTTTTCTCGACTGCTAACAATCCTCATATGAAAAGTAGTCTCAGGGTTAGTATTGAACCTATCTCTGGCTGAACGGAATTGATGCACATATGGATTTACTTGGTCTAGCATCTCAACTATCATCTCAATGACTTTTTTTCTCAGACTCTCTTTTTTTGCCTTATCAGCCTTTTTCTTGTATTTCCTGCATGAAAAGTAAGATGTTTGACAATATAAGAATACCATTGCAATATGCGGGTCATAATCTATTATATTTTGGTTGTTAGTAATGAGTTAACTTTACACTATAATGGAAGCTCTTTTGTCAATTTCGTTTTCGATGTCAACAATGTAGAGTTGAGAAAACTTGGCTTCTTCTCCAGCTGGTGGCTTTAAACTACCCATTAGATGATAGTTTTCTCCTTGAAGTTGAAACATCTTTGGTCCACGTCCTTGAGGAAGACATCTATCCACTTTACCCCCAAGAGATGTAAAAGAAAAAACCATATTGAGCTGCCTGATATTTTCCCGAAAATATTTGCTGATCTCATCATCACCATGTAACAATTTTTTCAAGATCTCTGGTGATTCTTTTAGTAATGGTAACTGAACTTGACCTTGTCCACAACACAAAAAAAATTTTGGTTTCTTGGTCTTGGTTCTCTTTTCAATGCGTTCACCATACCACATTTTCGCCCCACAGTAGTCACACATGTAAGTAGGATCTCCCTCATCTAAGTACTCTGTAAGAAATTCATAAATTCTGATGGTTAAGGTAAGAAAATATAATAGATATTGAGTTACAAATATGAAAAAGTGTCAATTACCAGTCTTGTTTAGTTTAGGCAGAGGTGTAGTAGATGATGATTGACCTCCCTCAAACATGGTTTTAAATATATCGGCCATAGTCATAATCCTAGCCCTTTGTTCATCTGGTACAGGACTTATATCAGATATTTCTTCAGTGTTATCAGATACTGCTTCATATGAATCACTCTCTTCACTACTAACATCATCATAACTCTGATCACTATAATCTTCACCTTCATCTGTATATAAAAAACAGTGTTATAAAATTTAAGGCTGCGAATAAAATAGAATAGATATAATTATGCCTACCAGTAAAATTGTGGTCAAGAGATGATTCCAAGTCATCTTCTTTTTTTGACTCGTTCACTTGAGATGTTGACCACATTTTCTCATTGTGTTGCTTGACACTGTCTGAATTGGAGAAGGCAGGTAAAAGATTCCTAGGCTGAATTTTGAGACATGTACTTCTTCTTGATATGATGTTTGATAACTGAACTCTGTCATTGTTATTATCTCCTCGCAATCACAAAATAACCAAAAAAACAATGTTAGTTATTAAACATAGAACTGGTCAAAATCTGTAATATGTTTCTAATTGATCCACTTACCATTTGCTCGAATCCTCTTAGAACACTGAGGCTGCTTTCCTTTAGCTTTGTCTGTAGGTGCATCAACAACATAATAGACGCATGAATTGCATATATTGATTCACTGAGTAGAAAACAGAAAAACAGTAACAGATAACAATGTCATGGGTAAAGAAAAAGCACCATAGTATGGATTTCCTGAACCGAAGTAGGTTGATGGTTGAGTAAAATGCTGAGAACCCCCGGAACTTTGTAAATTCGGCTTTAAATTAGAAACATCTCCCAACACTTGTCTAAAGGCAGAGTCGGATTTGGTTCCATCAGTCAATTTAGAATCTGCTGGACTTTGACATGTAGGTTGATGATTTGTTCTTCTCTTCCTTGTATTGTCTTCTTTGTTCTTCATGTTTGTTGTAATGGTAACTGCATTTCGAGAAGTTAGTTTTCCATTGGTGTTTTATCGTAATCTATGGTGTTCTGTAATGATGGGTGTTAAGGTTATGTTTAGACACAACGTGGGTTAGCTAATGAACTCCCTTATTATTGGATAACTAAATTATTTTAATACTTTTTAGTTTCCTTTATATAAGGAGATATAAACATTTAACATGAAACCACTTATTTAAATTCATATATAATATGGCAGAGTACTATAACATGTAGCTGATTGGTCAATATATCATTCCTATTGTTTTAATTCAAAGAAATTTCTATAAATTTAAAAATCTCTATTTTAAAACATTAGTTAGAGTAGATAAAAACAAAGTATGATGTATGTAATGTGAGCAGATTCCTTGAATCAGTATATCAAAAATAGTAATCAAGTATTTTCTTATAATAAAATGTAAGTCTCAATTGTAAGTACTGCAAATTGAAAAATAATCTAGCAAAGGAACGCAAATATTGGAAATCTTTATTACAAATTAAACTTTAAATAACTGAAACAAATCTGCAAATAAGCACTTATTGTGAAAACATAAACAGAAAACAAACAAAGAACCACTTTGGTTTCTTCATTAGCCACTTTTTTGGAGCTTGAGTCCTCTTTAGTGGTCTTTTCTTTCTTCACAAAAACTCTAGCGCATTGCTTCTTTGTTGTAGAACTTATGTCAGGTTCACCTTCATTGGATTGTTGTTTGCGTTTAGATGATGGGGTTACCACAGTGTCTTCGTTTGCCTGACTTTCGATAACTAAAAGTGAACCCTGTACAAACAATTTACATATGAATCTGGTGCAGTCGTATACATTCAGTTAAAATTCTAAAAATCTAAAAATACAAATCCATACCTGTGAACCACTTAAATTAGTAGTTCCCACATCAGACTGAGTCCATGACTCAGTGGTGCTACCACCAGTCAGTAGCATACTTAGATCTTTCCATACTTTACCAACTTTATACATCCCACCTTTGCTAGCAACATTGTTACTCTCAATGTAAATACCAAACATGAAAGTCTTTCCAACCAAATCAGTAATGGCCTCAGGAAAAGATTCAATATCTTGTAGCTGTAATATTCAGTATATGTTAGAAGTTATATATTCTGAAAGTGTATAATGAAGTTGTGAAATACAGGTTATAACCTCCTCAAATGAACCGTTGAGCAAGGCAGCAGCAGTTTCAGGAATAACTCCAACTGCAATCCAGTCAAGTAACATTAGGTAAGCTTCTCCAGTACCATCTTTCACCCATATATGAATCCTGAACCTGCATCACATATTTTAAATTAGCAACTTATGAAATTAAAATATAGACAACAAAACTCGCTTAACAAATGTATTACTTTGGCAAGACTTTAGTGACTTTATCATCACACTTTTCACACCACCACAAATGAGTTGTTATCTCATTCCCCTTGACGATTTGAACTTTTGTTGAAATCTTGTTGACCTTTTTGTTGCAAGCTTTGCATCCAAAATAGTACCATCCCCAATCCTTGTCAATTGCATAAATTGTGGCAATGATTTTGCATTGCTCAATCTACATTTATAAAAGTAAAGGTAGTCCTTTAAGCATTGATACTGTTAGAATATAATTTGCATCAAAACTATTACCTGAGTTGAAGATAGTAGCTCTGCAATGTCTCTGATTGGGTATTGCATCCATTTATCGCTTCTAATCTCTCTTTCAAGTTTGTCTTGTTCGGATTCAATCAACGTCAAAGCATTGGATGCAACATCCCTATTAAAGTCAGCCCCAATAAATTTATTTTAATAAACATAGGTATAGCTTTTCATTTTATAAACAATTTAAATACCTTTTCAAAAAGACCTCAGTATCCATTATTGGCGGGTTGAAAAAGATTTGAGAAGCATCATATGAATTTGAAATTTGAACCTCATCTGACATAAATAAACAAACAATTTTGTGAGTTCCATGCTTAAAGGTACTATGATATGATAAGTGATAAGTGATAATAGAGGATTACCTCTATAGGTGCCGACTTTCACAAAACGTAAGAGACAGATAACAGTATCTTCACCAACTGCTTTGCAATTAGCTTGAATGCTTTCAGCAAATTTTCCCCATAGACAGCAAGCAATCCTACGGCCTCTGTCAAAATAAAAATGTCAAACTATTAGTTTTAGTAATATGATATAAGGAAAAAACAAATGGGATGACTTACTGAAGGTCTGTCAAACTGAACTCAATTTTCTTTCTTTCTTTACCAGAACACAGAACTGTGTCAAGAGGTCCCAAATCCGTCACTTCTCCAATAACATCTGAAATAGATCAAAATTAATTAACAAAATGTATTTATCAAACTTAAAATATCAATAGTTACCAATTAAGATGTTTTCATCTTCTACTCCCTATTGAATAGTCTGGAAATCAACCAAACTGAGAAACATGCTGTCGTTTTGCAGGGTTGACGGAGTGATATCAGTTCCATAGATGAAATTGATCTTGTATTGATGATTGGTAGGCCTGTAGGAAACATCGGGGCCATTGATGGAGAAATTTTCAATGTTTCTCCACGTTCCAACAGGTACTTTTTTGCAAACTTCTCAAAGTATGTCTTCTTACAGGAAGCAAGAATTTTTGTTCCCTTAAAAATAACAAATTGCAGCGATTTAGAAAGTAGAATTGGATATATCTATTAGTTAAAAATGAAGAGGAAAAAATAGACAAAAGGTAAACTAAGTTATGAGACTTACATGAGCATCAGACATAATGATTTCCAATGTTTCTCCTGAAAGTTTTGTGTAATGCTTCCAGGTATGGAGCACCTTAACTTGAATACGCCATTCTGATTTGAATGGTTTGATGTCAGCCAAAGCCGTGAGTTCCATGCCTAAAGTACTTTCTGAATTAGATTTGGATTGTCAATTAAGCTTTAAAGAAGTGTGTTAAGCGTAGATGGTAGGAACGATGTTTATAAAGAGAGGATGGCGATGAAAACGGTATTTGTTAAGATGAGGGCATATTTTACGGGATTACGGAATTAGTTATCAAATTTCGAAATTGAATTTAGAATAATTGATTTGATTCTTGGAATGTTTTTGTTTGTTGGATATATAGTGAGAAAAAATAGATATGCTCCATATTATTAGGAAACAGTCGACATAAGTAGTGGGTCAAACAAGTGTTTTGAGTGGTGGTTATTTTCGAAAAAGAAAATGACGTGGTGGCTAGTTTTGAAAATTAAAAAAGCATAGTAATTATCACATTAAAAAGGTATGTATCGTTAAAAATAGTTGTTGGATCCAACTTTTATCAATTGGCCAAACAGGTGTTTTAATAGAATAGATGATCACTCTATTTAAATTGTGGTTGTTCGACATTACGTGTGTTTGGGCTAGGTCAATACAATCAAGGGTAGAGGTTTAAACGTTTCTAGACAGTTTTCACATGATTTTCATGTGCGGGTCATGCTTTCCGGATCGTTGGTGTAGTAAGAAAATGGCAGAAGCTGGAACTTGGAGTAGACTTCCACAAACATGGTGTTGCTTTTCCTAAATAAAGAAACAACATAAAGAATTCCATGAAAGGTAACAAAAAACAGGACTATTCAACATGTAAATATGATCGTCTTACTTCTCTTTGGTTTCTTGAAAATCCTGTGTTTCAAGAGAACAGTTTGCACTTGTTGCTGCCATCGTTTCTTGCAAAGCCTCTCTAGCAGCAGAAACATTCTTATGACTCCCCAAACCAATATTTCACTGATTCTTGTCCACTATTTGCAGCTTTTGCGCTACCAGAAGATGGTGACGCTCTTGTAAAAGAAGAAGCACCACTTGTGCTTTTGCATGTTGGTCGAAAATGTGGAGTCAATTTGATGACAGGACTCCCATTGACTACCTCTGGAATGATCTCATTCGCAACGAAATCTTCACGACAGTTTGGACAAGGCAAGATCTTGTTAACATAACTAGACCTGGCAAATCTACAATACGTCTTGCATCTATTGCACACTGTCCAAAACGTAAAGTTACGAACTTTCTCCTCTCTTGGCACAGAATCAGACTCAAGCTTAGGCTCAAACCATCTTTTCAATCTCTTGTGTGTTTGACTCGTGGACTTTTTTCTGCTATCATATGCCCAAGTTGAAGAAAACGTTTCCTGAGAGGGACTCAATCTGATGACAGGCCTACCATTAATGATCTCTGGAATAGCCTCGACTGCAATGAATCTCCGGCAGCAATTTGGACAAGACAATGTTTTGTTAAGGTAATCAGCCCTCAAGAATTCACAATACGTCTTGCATCTACTGCACACTGTCCAAAAAGTAGGTTCAAACTTAGGCGTTAGTTCAGGCTCATGCCTAGGCTTTGGCTTTGGCTTTGGCTTTGGCTTTGGCTTGTTAGATGGAGCTGGCTCGTGTGGCTTTGGTGGTTTCTGCATTCCACTCTTTTTATGTTTTCCTTGATGATCAGACCAAGCTTCTAAAACCAGTTTAAACGCGCCTTCTGCACCGCTGAACTTGTTCTTGTCCGGGTGAAGCAAAAGAGCCAACTTCTTGTACTGTTTCTTGACGGTTTCGTCATCTGCTAAGCGATCTACACCGAGAATCTCATACCAATCAGCTTCTCTTCCTCTCCTGGTAGATGCAGAGATATAAACATCGATCATAATCAGGGCTTGTTGTAAACCATCAAGATTTGGATTCAAACTCCTTGCCTGGTTAATGAATGTTTTGGCTCCGTGGTAATCATTCTCTAAGAGTCTCTTCTCAGCAATACCCATTGCTCTTCTAGCTTCTTCCTCGTTGCATTCCATTGTTTGTTTTGAGAGAGAGTTTCTTTCGGCTACAAAGCAAAGGATTAGACAGAAGTTTGGAGAATCTGTCCACGAACTACACAAGTTGTTCTGTCCAAAGCCACAAAAATCAGAAATTTTTTTTGCAGCAATTAGACGAATACAAGAAAACCCATCAAAAAGAAACTTTCCTGCCAAGTGAAAAATCTCTCATTTTGACGAAGACCCACTCAAAAAACCCGAGAGAGAAAAATAATACAACCCAAAGAGCGAGGCGGTTGGTATATAAATAGAGAAATTGCATCCTATACATACAACTTTGTTCTTAATTAGGTAAATACCCAAAATCCCACATAATTGTGCTTTGATTGCTAGATACTAAAATTTAATGTGATAGGTAGATTGCTAATATTCATATTCTTTTTTTTGTATAATGAGCCAATTGACTCATATAAATATATATAAGTAATTTTCTAAGACGGTTGGTTTTCCTTTTACATAAAGGAAATTGTTTTTTTTTTTCCTTTTTTTAACGTCATAAAGGGACCGTTAATTTGGTATTGAAAATTTTAAGCATCTATATTATTAAAAGAGAAGTAGCCATTAAAAAAAACCCTTAAGTTTTCTAACTTATTTACACTTCCATGTCACTGAAAATTAAATTAAACTACATATTTTAATGTTTGTCTTTTCCAGTTAAATTAATGAGTTTTCCTTAATCAAATTTAAAATTAATGTTATTAAATGAACCTACCTATTTTAATGATTGTTTTTTCCACTTAAATTAATGAGTTTTACTTAATGAAAATTAAACTTAATGTCATTAAATGAACCTAAAAATACATCATATTTAACGTAGCTTATTACGGACGAGTACGACCCAATAATGAATTTGAATTTTATTTTTACGAAAACGTGAATCACTTGAGTTATGTAATATTTAAAATATATTAACTACAATATAACAAATGCATATAACCTACCTATACTTTAGTTTGAAATGATCATGCTCAAGTTTTATATGGTCAACTTACATCATGCATCGATCGATGTACAATAGTCAAACCACTTATAGTTTTCGTTTTCTTTAAAGGATGTATCAACCAACCAATCATCCCACTGATTTTCTAAGCTTTATAAAAAAACAAATCAATAAATACAAACTCAAAATCCAATATCTTCTATTAATCAAAACATAATATCTTCAAAGTCGTATCTTTAATGTACCTATTAAATATAGAAACTGTAACCATAATTACACTAATTATAAGAATAGATTTGATTCCAACCAATTGATCTATTACTTCGGTAATTGATTTGCTTGCAGAAGAAGAAACAATAAATTTAAAACTTATAAGAATATAAAGATATAGAGATTCCAACCAATTGTCTATATTTGCGTATGATTTTCGCATAATAAGCTTCAAATTGAACATTGAAAAAGATAGAGATTTTTTTAATCTGTTACCGACACAGAACTTAAACAAAACGAAGAGTTAAATGTAATTTTTTTTTGTTACACTTCCCGAAAAAAAACGGTTATAATATGGGCTTTCATAATATGACATTTTAACATATTAATGTTATGGACATTTAATAATTATCTTGATGAAAAACAAAGACTATAAATAATTTATTATTAACAAAAGTATGAAATTATTTACAATTTGATGACTAATTCATCACCCTTTTTATATGTTAAATTTTTCATAGAAGTTTAAAAATCATTTTATTTTCTTTAAACATGTATAACTAATTTATAATCTTTTATGCCATACTAAGTCATGATATAATATTTCTTCATATTTTACATTAATAACCATTGTTTTTATATATCGTCTACAATTCTCTAATTACGTTTATTTTTTCAATTTTGTATATGATATCGAATATTCATCATAAATAGATGGTTTAAGATGCCAAAAAAATTATTTACTTGGTGAATATAATACATCAAATATTACAAATACATCATTTAGTTAAATAAATAACCATAAACCGAAAATTCATATCCGCGCTGGCGCGCGGGTCAGGGTATAGTTGACCATTGTTTGCTAAAAACATTGTAAAATTGTTGGCCATTTTCTCGAATATATAAGAGCATCTTTATCTTAAAGCCCCTATTTGGGTCTCTAAAGAATTTTTTAGTACTTTTAATTAGTTAAAGTGAAGTTAGAGACCTAAAACCCGTACAATTAGTCTCTCCATTGCATATCTCTTATTTAGGGGTTCTTTTTTTTTTAAATAGATTTTATTTATGAAATGTTTATCTTCTTCACAACTGATGATGATGACTATAGCTTGACCTGAAACTTAATCTACATCTCGATATTGTCCCAGTCAAACGAGTTTCCTTCCAAATTGTAACCTGGTTGTTGCATTCTGTTCCTCGCCAATCTGCTCATCACCGCAAGCCCTGAGAGCAAGAGTTCAAGATAAGAGCAAGATTTGACTTTGATGTGGTGATGAAGATTTGTTGAGAGATGTATCTATTTAACTTCTACCATTCTATACAGTGATGACAACCAACCGTCTCTAGATATATTATGTTCCTCAAGCGACTCTGCAATCTCCTTGTCATGTTTCCCCTCCAGAACATTCCGCAAAGTCACAACCGCATCTTTCGTTCTCTTCAGAATACTCCCATCATTTTCAATCTCAAGGATCTGAAGATCGTTGTGCGATGATGTAAGACTCACACCTAGTGCAAACTGAGCAGCTGCAGCCCAACGACTAGAAGCTAGCCATTTCCTTTGTCCTTGCAAAGGTTGTTGCGAGGCATCACCGTCTCTGTCACGCTTGTTCTCAAGTACTAAACTACGCAAATAATATCAAGGTTAACTAGACTTCCACTGATTTTTATATCAAGGATGACAGTAAAAAAAAAGAGTAAGCGGTAGCTAGTAACTTACAATAAACAAACCCCTGAGTTTAATCCCTAAAAACTAGCATCATCACATACTGTATGTGTATTTTTAACTCTGCTTTCGTTAAACTTGGGTTACTTGGACGCTAAACTAGTGGTATAATTTTCATTTCACATTTGCCAAGTCAATTCCAAATAAAAAGGATTAATCTTGGTATAATGAAATAAGGAACCTGGATCATGTGCCACACGCATCGCCAGGCGTCTCTTGAAAATACAGGAGCCATGATGATACAGAGAAAGCTGCTGATACAGTCTCTTCTCGGAAAGCTGCTGATTTGTGCCAATTCTAACTGTAATCTTTATGCTTTGTGCCAATTCCAATGTTGATCTGATCGTATCACTGCCTCCTCCTCCTCCAATGTTGATCTGCGAGAGAGAAAAATGGAATCAGGATGTGTGGCGAACGCTTGGTGGGAGGCGATCGGAATCTCCCGGATGCGGAGCCAGGAAGGAGAGGAAGGTGAAGAGGATGAGGAGAGATAAAGACACGGCGAACACGAGGGGGAGGAGGAGGCGGAGGCGGTTGTAGTAAGGATTGCTGCAAGCGTAGAAGAACTCAGCGTTTCGGGAACCAAACATCACGATCTGATCTGCCTCCATATCTCTGTAAAAATCACACAAACACCCATTGGTAGAGAGATCCACAAAGTGGAAAGCTTTGAACTTTTGATGATGAAGAGCATTCCGTCGAGAGAAAGAGATGATAGCCCTTTGGCCAACACTTGTCTTAAAAGACCGCCTCTTCTAGTGCTTATTTAATAAAGATGCTCTAAGGGATTTCATATCTTAAATTTTTAGTAGTACCAAAATTGATAAGATTTAATTGACCAACTCAAAGCCGGATGGATGACTAGTTCGTCACACTGGTGTCACGGTTTCAAGGCTAAATTTTAACACAAAAGGAAACCAACTTCTAATAATCCATCGAATGTTTTGGTGAAAAACTCAATAATAATATGATAAAACATTGGTTTTTAAGTAGCTGTAAGCTTCTTTCTTTACCAAGTGACTAGCCTTCTAGGACATTTGATCACTCCTAGAACCTGATCCAATTCGAAATGTGCTTTCGCAAAATCTGTGCTTGAAAAGAACGGCCTTAGATCTGCAATGTCGTATTCGTTGGCCTGCAAATGTAACACGTAAATAGTTATAAGAAGCATACCTCTAATTCTATAATAACCCCCATCCATATGGACTTTAAGAACAACAGCAACAGCATAACCATATGAGCATTACCTTCGTCTGCAGCTCCTCTATCTTAACCTCGATAGAAGGTAGTCCCGAGTTTGATCCCGTAATAATTTCTTCAAACTTCATAGCATTCTTCACTAGCTCTTTCAGAAGAACCAGCAGCAATGAGTTGTAGTCCTTTTTGTATGTTATGTATCTTTTGAAACTCTGCACCCAGTTTTCATCAATTCAAATCTCAGAATCCATATAAGCTCCACTGAAATGTTTGTGCACAACTTAGCTACATACCTCTCTTAGAGTTCTCTGGACTCCAAATTTCTGGGTTGATATGAAAGAGTCGAGCAGGACTCTAATGGCCATGTTAACATCTTCCTCTGTCACATACTGTCTAAGGTGCATCCTTGCATGTGCTTCAGACATTCGGATCATGGACTCCAGGTGCCTTGTCGCAATAGAGACTCCTTGTCCGTTCTGAACCAAAAGAATTAGCAGGTCAAGAGATTATACCGGGATGCTATTTGAGAAAGACGGTAACTCATCAGTAACAATTAAAATCAAGAAGAACTTACCATTGACTCTCTTCTTAGATTAGCATAAACCGTTTCTAACTTCTTTGCATCTATTTCACTCAGTTTTGGAAATACATACAACTTCGAGTATGTTAAGTATTTCCTCAGCAAGTCCTGGGGAAGAACCTGTATATACATACATATGATGAAATAGCATTACTACCGAGACATAAAGACATAGAAACTTCAAAGCCAATCACAAACCTCGGGATCAGAAGAACCGCTAGATCCCTGAACGACATCCTGGGGCTCACTATCATCCATTTTACCACCTTTAGGTTGTGATTTGAAGTGACTATTGACAACAAATTCAGCAAGCATTTCATCTGTCACTGGGTCAACCACATCCTGCAGCCATACAATTGGTTTAAGTCATGTCAATAACCAAAAAAAAAGGTTAACGCAGTCAGTGATATGATCACAAAGAATGAAAAGCATAGGTCTAGAAAAATGTACCTTGACAACACAAAGGATATCAAAACGAGAAAGGATCGGATCTGTCAACTCGACATTTTGTGCAAATGATTTGGATGAATCGTACCTGAAATTGCAACGCCACAAACTTATTACCGAGATCCAGACTACAAATTGTAGCTCAGTTGACTATTTCCGTACCTTCCACCAACTGGATTAGCTGCGGCAATAACAGAGCAACGAGCTTGAAGAGAAGTAACAATTCCTGCCTTT
This sequence comes from Brassica napus, assembly GCF_020379485.1. Lineage (NCBI taxonomy): Eukaryota > Viridiplantae > Streptophyta > Magnoliopsida > Brassicales > Brassicaceae > Brassica > Brassica napus. The sequence goes on along the minus strand of NC_063449.1, from coordinate 2,429,206 downwards.
GATATACTAATACTCTGCTGTTCCATGGCTTCATGGATACTCACCCTGGTAACAAAAAACACATATCAGCGCCACTTTCTCCAGAAAGATGAATTATCACTTGTTGCATTTTTGTCACCTGTCCTGGTCATTCATCTTGTCAAACTCATCGATAAGACAGATTCCTCGGTCCGCAAGTACAAGTGCCCCTCCTTCAAGCGTCCACTCCCTTGTCACTGGATCCTTGTGTACTGCTGCAGTCAGACCAACAGCAGAAGCTCCCTTTCCAGTCGTGTAGACGGCTCTCTGACCAGTTTTCTCGACGTATCTAGAGAGAGAGAGAGAGAGAGAAAAAGGGTTGCTGTTAGTGGAATATTCACTACATGAAGTCAATTTGCCAGAAATGTACACTTACTTCAGAAATTGTGATTTTGCTGTTCCTGGATCTCCTAGTAGAAGTACATTAATGTCTCCACGCAATCTGTGTTTCCCTTTAATGTTTTTCTCCTGGCCTCCAAACATAGCAAGAGCAATAGCTGTTTTGATATCTTCGTGTCCATATATTGACGGAGCAATTGACTTAATGATCTGAGAGAGAAATTGAAATAACTTTTAAGTGGGATGAACTTAACTTTGAAGGAATTCCAAAGAATTTATATCTGACTTACACGTTCAACTATACGTGGATCCTTGGATAACTCTTCAATTTGCGTCTTGTCTTCCTGGGTTAGCTTGTATGCAGAGAAGAGGTCTTGCTTCTTTGTAACATAATTTGCTTCCACCACAGTGGCGAAGACAGGAAAACCATTCTTTGTGTTCAAAGAGAGGTCAAAATTGTTGGTATATATCCCAGTAACCTCCTGGAATACATATCATGCAAGATAATATCAATCATCTAAGTATTCTAGAAGAGTAAGGTATATGAACGTACAATTTCTTCTCCAGGACGAGCGCAATCAATAAGGTCATTCAGCAAGATAACTTCCTTGTGTCTTGGAAGTCGTCCAGCAGGCACTGTTCCTGGACTCTCTTGAATGGTAAGCTTCTGATAGTTCCTGTATATTGTCTGAAGCAAGGAGAGTAATTAACAGAAGCATGTTAAACATCACATTTCTAAATTTAAAGCTTACAGTGAAGCTCATTTATTCAAAGGGAAATGATAGAGAGAGAGACAATAGAATCCTTACCTGTTCGACATTAACAGTAAACGGTCCTTTTGATTGGCATTCAGAGCAAGAACCGACCTTGACTTCTGAATAAGAGTTTTGGAAGAAAGGTCCCAAAACCGCTCCACACTTGTTGCAGTCATATTTCACCTGCTGCAGCTGAGGAAAGACCCCAGAGCGCCTCGTGACAACTCCACCAATGCGGATCATAGTGTTAAGATGAATCTGCCTGAAAAAGTCACCGACAGAAAAGGGTTAAGCTGAAGAATTATAAATTCACCACTGTCGATATGTTCAGCTCAATCAATATTAATTACCTTATGTTCCGAATCTGGTCATTTACTGGTAGATTGGTAACACGAACATAAATCTTCTGGTGAATATTCTTGTAGTTTGGGTGCAGATCAAAGATGACCTTTTCTGAAACTTCCTCCATGACTTCAAGAACAGGTTGTGGAGCATCGGCTAGCCAGATGGCAATATTCGGGTGGACATGTATGAACTCTTTGTAGTCAATTTCTAGACTGCACTTATTAGCTGCAGATAAGAGAGATGACATATACATACCAGTATCAGAAAGCTGCTATCTCATTCTTATAGCTCTACAAAGTGCAGTAGCAAACAAAAAAAAAAAAAAGTACCTGAGACCATTTCATTAATCAGACGAACATATTCTCCATTCTCATTGTTTGGTTTGACAAAAGTGAGCAAGAAGTCTCTGAACTTCTTGGCAATGAAACGACGCACTTCGTCTCTCATAACCCATTCCCTCAGACTTCCTTGGATCCGATACATCTCAAACTCTGCTTCATCGTCGTTGTCATCCTAAATTTACGAGAACACGATTAGCACTGCTAATAGAACTGAAAGACACATAATAATCAATCATATATACCTCATCTTGATAGTCATCTGTTTGATCAGTCATAGAAACATCAGGCTGGGAACTTGGGTCTCCATCAGGATCTCTTGGCGGAACCGCAGCTCGAGCCCTCTTGGAAGGTCTATAGTTCCAATCATCTGAATCTGAACCGTGTATCCTTAATTAGGGTTTCAGATTTCATTCAAAATTCAGTTAGTGAACAGGAGGAGATTAGAGGTTACCATTATTGTCGTGAAGAAGATGAGGAAGCTTGCGGTTAGCGAAGCGACTTTCACGAGCATCGAGGACAGCATCGGCGGCGCGACGGTCAAGCGCAATCTGACCTAAATCCCTATCATCGTCTACCGAATCGTCCAATCCAACAGACTCATACTGATCTTGCTCATCTCTTCTTCCATAGTCTCTGTCAATTTTAATTTAATTTTAAAAAAAAACAATTTAGCAAATTATAAAACTAAGACGAAATATTTTGTAAGTGAAAGGCGTGCTTACTGGAGGAAGTTATCGTTGAAGAGATCTTCTCCATCTTCTTCTTCTTCCTCCTCCGGCTCATCTCTTATGATTTGCGGATCTACCTCTGCTTCTTCATCGGAAATATTCTCGGAGTTCTGGCTCGTACTGAAAGGTAACTGGTCGGTGTTGAACCCAGCCGAGGAAGGTGAAGCTGGCGACGACGGCTGGTTGTCTGAATCTTCTCCCGCCATTTTTACCCTCTCTCTCTCTCTCTCTCTCGATAATGGAAACTAGGGCACAATGAATGACACCTACTCAGTCATCAGACTGTATCTTCGATTTAGGCGGGAGATTTTCGCGCCAAATTGGCAAATGGGCCTGTCTGTGTAATTGGGCCTGTCGATACTCATTACTCGTCTCCTGTGAATTCCCGCACATTCTTTTTTTTTTTTTTTGAACTAAATTCCCGCACATTCAGATTGATAATAATGGTGAATAAAAGGTTGAACTTGTTAGATATTCATATTGGACATGAAAATATGAGCAACCATGTAACAATATCAAAGATGTGATAATTTATTACAAAACAGTGATAATATAATAAAACCGAAATAGTACAATATAGAAATAACAATCTTTATCTCTCATCTATGCCCTATCTATGGACTATGGTCATGATTGTTTACTTAAATTTTGGTTGAGAAGAAGAAAAATAGTTCACTTAACTCTCTTTTCCTCTAACCTCTCTCTACCTTATCAACAACTCATCAGAAAAGCAAGCCTTAAATCTGTTCTGATTTGGGTGGCCGGCGACTTCTCTCTTCTGTCTCCGGTCGCCTTCCCTCCGTTCTTCTTCCTTCTCTCGCCTCTCCCCTCCCTTCTTCTCCTCGTTTCTTTTCACGGCGCTCTAAGCTTTTGACACCACCGCGGTTTCAGATCTGGTGTTAGTTGGTCTTGGATCTCCGGAGAAGCGTGGTGGTGGAGTGGATGTGCGGTTTTTTGGGTAGAGCGTGGTTGCGGTGGTCTCGATCTGGCGTCAGATCTGGATTTCGGAAGTGGATCTATCTCCTTCCTCTGCATCATGCGCTTTTCCTTCTCGGGTGGGTGATTAGACTCGCTTGGTTGAAGGCGTTGACGGCTGTCCCAGACGGTGGAGTTGCGGTGTTCCTTCCGCTTGTCTTGGTGGTCTCCACCGACATCCTTTTTTTAGACCGGTCAGTCTATTTCACAAGAGTTCTTTGGAGTTGCTGTCGGAACCAATCCTAGAGGGTCTGTTGCGGGTTCTCCTTTGCGGATGTGTGTGCGAGGAGGTTATGATACGTCCTAGATTGAAGGATCACTTTAGCTGGGTGTTGGATATGATCCGAGAAGGCAAATGGCACTTCTGGAACTGAGATGGATTGAAAGGATTGTCAAGAGATGCAGAATGGCTCTTGGTATACCCACGATCTAAGGCTAACCACCTAAGAAAGAATGTAGTGTGTTGGCTAACCACCAAACAACACACAAAGATGAATTGGCTGACCACCAAATCAACAAGCCGGTTCACACCAATGAATTAGCTAAAGAACTCTCTCTCTCTCACTCAGAAAAAAAAATAAAAATAAACTCAAACCTAGACTGATTTTATTCATGGAAGAGATTACATATTATACTACTTGTAGTCAATGAGAATTAAAGAGAATTGTGGGAAAACAAGACATAGAAAATAGAAACATTGACTAGAATATTATTAATGAGTCAAAGACTCAGTTTTCCATGCAGATTGGTCAAAGATGACCCTACGGTTCACGTTCTGGTCAAGGAAACCCTTCGGCTACTGTCTAGATTCATCTGAACCTGATAGATGCACGGCGGTAACGATAAGGACTCTTGTGGTTCTTCATGACCCAAGCTAAGTGTGAGAATCCATGTATGTCTGCCCGGTGAGAATCCATGTATGTCTTTAGGTTCTTCATGACCCAAGCTAAGTCTGGCTCGACTATTGTCCCTAGAATGTCGAGATGGTCGGGAAAGACGAGCTCTGGTACGGTCAGTTCGGTCGTTTGATCGTGGTTCCAGCCGAAACTCCATTCCGGACGAACGCGGGTCAATCCGGTACACGGCTCGGCCAGTCTGATCGGTACAGTTGGATGGATGAACCTCGGTTGAATTGTTCAGAACGTCCTGATCTCCATGTGGAGCTGGTTCCATGTACTGATCCATGGACTGGGGCACATCAGGTTAGCTATCAGACTTGTCAACCACGGCTTCTCTCCTCGGTGGCGGCGCACGCTGAGGCAGCAAGTTTCAGGGGCGTGATCTAGGGCTATCTCCTGTCCGCTTTGACTCAAGGTGGTGCTTGCTTTCTTTGTTTTCTTGGTGTAGTATCGATGGTGTGTGGCGGTTCCAAGAGGCTCTTTTCCGAATAAAGCTCGTCTTAGTCACTGCGGGTGTGCTCGTTCTCGGGTGTTGTTGTATATAAGTGAAGGCCGCAGATTAGGAGGTCGACGCAAGCTGTTTTTGATGAGTCCGATCATTAAGAACTGATCATCGGGAATGCCAAACTTTACCGGGTTCAGTTCTCGTATCACTGCGGGTTCGATTCTGCGGCAAGTGTATGTTCCGATTTTGATGTTTCTTTTGCTTGTTAGCTGCTCAACTTGATGATTAGCCCTTGTTTAGCTAGGCATGAGTTTGTGTTTAGTTTCATTATGTCTTTCTGCTCCTTTGTCATCTCTGTATTTCTGTAAAAAAACTTGAAAATTGGTAATGAATCTTAACATTTTTACTATAAAAAAAAAAATTTGGTTTTTGGTTTTTGGTTTTTAATTTTAGTTTTAGGATTTTGATTTTAATTTTTGGTTTTTGATTTTGAAATATCTTTTAGTTTTTTTAAATGTTATTATATATATTTTCATATTATATATATTAAACAAATTTTTCTTACTAAACTTTATTTTTTATAGTGATTATCGTTTTATCATCTTTTTATTTCATTATTAAAGCATAAATATAGAAAAAAATATATGAAAAACCATTGAAAGATTTGGAAAAAAAATCATGAAATTTTGTTTTTAAAACAAAATACATTTATTTGAAAAAGCTAGTTTATTTATTTTTTTAAAGAATCCACATTCTAAAAATCTTGATTGGATGGTGATTTTAAATTTTGGTTTTTAGAAACAATAAAAATATTATTAATAAAAATTATTATTTTGAAAATAGTAAAAATTTAAAGTATTATATTTATTAGGTCTTATATAGGCATGAAACAACAATATATATACATATTTTTAATAGTTAACTTTGATTAATTAAATTATTTTATTAAAAAGCTTAAATTTTATGAGTTATTTTCTAGTTCACAAGTAAAGCAAAAAAAAAATTATGAAGATCAATTTATTTTTGGGTGAAATATCATTCACATATTGTACTAATTTTAGTACATTTAGTCTTAATTTTGATAGCATAGATATAAAATTGATGCTTACGCATATACTAGTTTCAGAAAATTATATATACTTTTAATTGTGGTTTCTACAGAAATGACCTAAATTTGAAGACAAAATGCACAAGTAACCTAACTTTTTGAAATTTTTATTTTCCCTAATTACCCTAGAAATTCAAGTTATTCACGAGAATATTGTTACTTGATTGTTTTACTTAGAGGTGGGCGTTCGGGAATCTATTTGGATTCGGTTCGGATCTAATCGGGTTTCGGGTTTTCGGGTTTAAATATTTCAGTCCCATTCGGATATTTCTAAATCTCGGTTTGGGTTCGGTTTGGATCTTTGCGGGTTCGGTTCGGGTTCGGATAACTCATTTAAATTATTTTTAAAATTTTAATATTCATTATATGCTTAAAATTTCTCAAAATCTATAAAATAAAATAATATATTACACATAATTTTTTATAATATATGTCAAAATACCTAAAATTAACATATAAATTGGTTTGATTTGAATGTTTGGATAGAAAATCAATAGATATTTCAAGCATTCTGGTGTTTTGAATATATTTTAGCTATTTTCGACATTTACTTTTGACTATTTATTTATATTTTCATGTATTTTAGACAACTTAAAAGTATCTTATATATTTTGGATGTTTTTAATATATACAAAATCTAAAAATAAGTAATATATTTAGGTATATAAATTTGTTTCAGTTACATTCGGGTACCCGAGATACTTCGATTCGGGTCGGGTTCGGTTTCGGTTTTTTAGATACCAAAATTTTGAACCCGTTTGGATATTTAATCAATTTCGGTTCGGGTTTGGTACTACTTTTTCGGATAAGATTCGGTTCGGTTCTTCGGATCCGGATTTTTTGCCCAGCCCTAGTTTTACTCTATCATCCTTATCAACTCTTTTATTTACAACATTGTTATTATCATCAATATATCAACCACCATGAACATCCAATTTCAAACGCTAAATGCACCTAAAATCAACATCTACATCTTCGTATCCTCATTTCGTACACACACAAACCATTCATCTTGCACTTCTATCTCATTTTGTTCCAAAATCTCAACTTTTTTCAAAATTTGTAAGCTTATTGGATTATTAAAGTTCATGTTTATTGGTCAAGAGCGAGTGTAACTTTCATTAAGAAGTTATTTGTGCTTGGCGAATCTAAACATGAATCTTACTTAATCAAAAATGATATTTGAATTTTTTTAGATATGTCTTCTAGATGTTCGGTTTGAGTTTGGATTCTACCAATTACCCAAGAGGATCATATATCTCTATGACCAAATAACTCGAATGGAACCAAAAACTGAATAGGTACCCAAATTTCTATAGTATAATTTATATACCTATAAATATTAACTATTTTAGTTTTTAAATAATCAAATAATTTTAAAATACTATTTATAAACCAAAATACTCAAAAACTGAATTAGTTGAATATTTTTATTTGAAATATTTAAAACCATCTATATTTTTACCTACCCCCCCCCCCCAAAAAAAATGATATCTAGTCCAAAAACCCTGAATTTTCTTACTTTTAAATCCTAATTAATCGAAAAAACTGGAATCGATTGGGATTCGAAATTATCTTGGATCTTTGTTACCCAAACCAAACCGAGAACCAAAAGGAAAAACTGGAACCGGACCAAATTTTCTAAATATCTGAAAGATCATAAATTTCTAAAACCGAAAAATTGAAAACCGAAGATCCAAACCAAGATCGGAACTGAGAACTGAATTCCCATGGCTAGTTTTGGAATATATTAAGTCTATCATAAAAAAATGCCTGATCTGGGAAAATTATTGACCATAATAACCACATATGTGTTGACAATTGACCAATCTTTATATATAAAAGAGGGTTTACTCCCTCTTGGTGAAGCCACCTCAGCGTCCACATCACTAATTCGAAGCCTGACATCGCGACACCTGTCCCTCTTCCAAAACGCTGCACTTCGTCTGTGTTCTCTCTTTTTCTCTTCTCTTTCTGTCGTCTTTTCTTCTCGCCGTAATACTTTGCCAAAACCGCCGACTTAAAAATCGGAGACATCCTTCCCGGTGATTCTCCGGCGTACACACGCACGCAGTCCTGGAGTTAGAAGAAACGCCAAGAGGTTGGTGAACGGGCCAAGAGAAACCAGGACCTTGGATGGTGAAGCTTCCATAGTCGGTGTCGATCAGGTCGGATATCCAATTAGCGTTTTCGGGTGACACCATCTCCTCAAACCCCACCGGTAGATCGATTTCTTCCGTTAAAATTTGATTGGATGGAAGGAAGAGAAAACTGTTGGAGGAGACGAAGTGTGGAATAATCCCAGAGATTGGAGTTGTTTTCACGTGCATTACTTCATCTCTTTTGGGCAGTAAAACATTAAAGTTTTTTTGTTTTCTCTGTTTTCTAACACAATCTCATTTTGCATTTGGTTTGAAATCGTTGGCTCTGATTACATTTTGGGGGAGTCCAGAGTTATATCTGAATCCTTAATTCAGTTTTGCACTGTAGAACCAACATGATGAAATCGAAGCAAAGTTCTTCGAGGAGAGTCAGAGAGCAGCACTAGAAGCTAAATATCAGAAATTGTATCAGCCTTTCTATACCAAGGTAATGCAAATGGTCTTTGATTCTATCATCACATGAAACCTCAACTAATAAAAGTTTGATTAAAAATACTTCTATGCGTTGCTACTTACTTATATGTTAATAGTGTTGAGTGTTCTTTACTTCTTTTTGTATTCCCACATGCTTATAACTGATAGATTGATGTTTTTCTGCTTTCCTAAGATGACTAATACAAGTTTAACAAGACTTCTCTCTGTCGTATGATTATAAGTAACTGACATTAATGGTTTTCTGCTTTCCTATCGCATTGTTCACATAAAACAGCGATATGAGATTGTCACTGGTGTGGTTGAAGTTGAAGGTGCACCAGAAGAAGTGAAAACAGAAAAATGAGAAGACAAAACTGCTGAAGGTATGCTATCTATTGCGCACACTAAAACCTGATTATGTTTTTAGTTTCTGATGATCGTGAAATATTGTTTCAATTGATACGAGCATCTGTTTTTCTTTTTTGTTTCCTGCAGCGAAAGAAGTACCTGATTTATGGCTTATTGCATTAAAAAACAATGAAATTACTGCTGAAGAGGTCCATTATTAGGATACTCTTATATTGTTTTTGTTTATTAAAATTCGATTCTCTTTATCTTGATGTACTTTTTCCCCAATGATTCTAGATACCTGAGATGAAGGTGCTCTTAAGTATCTTAAGGATATCAAGTGGAACAGCGTTGAAGAACCAAAAGGGTTTTTAAGCTCGAGTTTTTCTTTGATGAGAACCCTTACTTCAAGAACACAGTCTTGACCAAGACATATCACATGATATGAAG